>NC_090699.1:50717780-50790280 GCF_040954835.1 Lepisosteus oculatus
AAAAAATATTACTGAGCACTCAAAAATTTAATTCCTTTCAGTTTTATAAACAAGTGTTGATGCAATCTCAAAAACTGATAAATTGCAAGAATTTCTGCGTGACATTCGTACAGCTGAAGAATTAAAAAATATATTGAAAGAACATAGCTCACTAGTCAAAGTGTAGAGCACATTTTTACATGGAATTCAAATAATCTAGTCTTTTCTGCTAAGCATTTACGCAAGAATTTCTTTTTAAGTGTATGGAATAAGAAAAATGCAAATTGATCATTTGCTTTTTTAATTTAGAAGTGTTTCCATGAACTTGAATTTCGACCATAAAAGCACATCTAAAACCAGTGCCATTTTCCACAATCTGTTTATATGTTCATTGTGAAGAAAATTTCAGAAGACTGTATAGTATATCGAGTGCATCACCATAAACCTTGATGATATTATCTCTTTCACTTGAAGTGAATATATACTGTACACCTACAGAATGATCAACTTAACAGTAAAATAACAGCAGTCCAACTAGTTTCTTGACAATTTTGTCTCCCTAAAAAAGAAGTTTAATTTTCACATAATTTATATTTGTGTTAATCAGTGCTGATAGGGAATTCCAGTTGACCTGGTGTAATAATTCTTGAGGTCTTCAACTGTTTACTGTCACCATGTTTACTTAGAATTACACAGTACATAAGTGAGTCTCTCACAGTACATATTATTACTTTGATTATTTTTTCTCTGAGGACTTGTAAAAAAGGCAAAATGCATGTCTAAAAGACAGAGATAAATTATATGGACATGGTACCATGGCCAAAAAAGGTTAGATTTGCAGCAAATTCAACATTTACTTTCAAACAAAAAAAGACACCTTTATAATATTCTGTTTTGAATTTGCATGACTGCTGGTGGAAAGCAAGCAGTTAAAACACCAGAGCTGTGTGTCATTTTTCAGTAAAACAAGTAACAAGGACAAACATGCAGAGATCCTAGAGTGTCAGTTGGCACTGATAAACATCCTCCTGTTGTTTGTTTGGGAAAGACAGACAGAATCGCTATGGGTACGGTATTTATCACAGGAATAAAGGGGCCCTGTGGTGTACCTCAGTCTGAGAGCAAAACAGCAGTGGCACCACAGCTGAGGAGAAAAAATGTGTTGTGCTCTTTCGGTTTACCAACAACAGTAATTACAGGCTTTACTGTGAACATCAGCTGCCTATAAACAATTTCTTTCACAGTTCCATCGTAAGGTAGATAGGTGGTTAAGAGCCGAAATCTTAAAGGACATAGCCAATACATTCCGATATTTTAGAACATAGTGATGTTACTTACTTCAGGAATGACTGAAAGTCTTCAAATACCGCTTCACAACCTGGCCATTTGCACACCCCATGGCCATACAGAGGGTGACTGTGGTGATGGGGCTCTTCAAGTAAGGAGCTGAAGGTCAGATGAAAGGACAAATTAGTGTACTGTATACATCACAGTGTCTCATAAGCTAACACGCACAGAATAACTGATTTTTTATTCAATTATTAAAATAATAAACATCATTGTAGTACAGAAAGAGCCCTCTGTGAAGCTGATGAAATCCTTATATATACTATGCAAAGTGGACCATTGGTCAGAATACATCTTCAAAAGGAACATTCATATTGACACTGGATTTACATATGTCACATAGTAAATGTGTTAATGCACTAATTGACCCTTATTTCTGAAAGGGCATTTTAGGTAAACAGAGGTAGGATTTGAGTAAACTAAAGTTTCAGTAATAATGTGGGATTATGTACCGTTTACTGCTTTAATCTGACCTCTGAGAATGTGAGATGATATGATCAATATCATTATGTGCTTTTCAACAACAGTACTTCCACTGGGGCTTAAAGACTTTACAAAAACATAGCATGATCATGTATACAAAGGGTTAACCCTTCAACAGGATTCCAATCAATACGTAATTATTTAGCTGCACTGATCCAAGTCATGAGACACTTTGATCCAGACCAGGTGGTGCTTAGGGAAATGTTGTCACTTTTTTGCACCGACTGATGAACCAAATACCAGAAATCTACCTTCTGGGACTCAGCTCAGGACAACTGATGACTATAAACAGGGTATCTTTCAGGAATCCACCCTGGAAACATTTACGTAAGGCAACAATTAATGGTACTTCTACAGTTTTTATTACTGTAGCGTTTCTATGTTCTTGGGAAAATTTGCAAAAGAACATGTCTTTTATTTGGTCTTAAAGAGTTGTTTTCTGCTTAATTCTATTAACCGTCACAATACTAAACCTGACTCGAAGAACTGACCATTTCACTAGGTATCTAAAAAATGTATTGGATTCCAAATAGTCAAAGCTCCAGGTTTAAGACTGACATGAGAGGCAATTATCTCTCATAACATTTGAGCTGAAAGTCAAAATTTGACAGCTCCTGTCTTTATTGTCTCAGAGAAACTTTTGAGGCACAAGCAAATAGATATAATACTGCAGTTCTGTCCCTTAAATGGTATTGAGAGCATTGTCCACCCTTTTGACAACAGAGTACAAATCATCCAACACAGCAATACACCGATTTTGTTTTGCATGCATGTTTTTATTCTAAAGTGCAAACTCTAGATATCACTTTCATATATTCTAGATATTCACTTTATGTTTTCACACTGGACACAACAGTTTTAAAATGCAGAGAAACTTCTTTCTACAATTTGCTCAACATTGAATTTGACTCCTACTGTCCAAAGTTTCTGCATGTTTAATTTCTCATGAAATGGGAACATATATGAGTTTGTTCTCCGTGGTGGTAAGCAGGTATAATTCTATAAATGTAATCCATGTATCCACTTTTAAAGATACCATTTTGCTTGGAGTGTTGCCAAAGCACCTCCCCTCTAGAAGTATGCCATTCCTGTGACATTGGGGTGCTTACTCGGCAGAAACTACTATATAAATACATACAAGTAACAGTTAATTCAACTAGAAAAAAAAAACAGAAGAGAGAAAACAAAAATTTCAGTTGTTGAGCTTCTTTTAGTGAAGAAGGCTCTTTTCACTTGTTATGTCCCAGTGTGGTCCGTGCGTGGTTTTTTTTGTTCTTTGTTCCACACTTCCTATCGTTGGTTGTTCTCCCTCCCCATTGGTTCATTAATTCATCCATTTTTAAGTAATACGTCATTCATCAATCAGCTTCTCGGCCAATCAGAACTCAGCTTCTTCAGTATTTAACTTGGAGGTTATCAGAATGAAGGGGCCTTTTCGCTCGACTTCGGTTCTGCTCTCTCTCTCTCTTCGTTTTCATTCGTTTCGCTTCGTGTGTGTGTTCCCGTACAGCTTTGGCTTTGTTGGTTTGTGTTCGCCTCCTTGTACTTTTATTTGTTTGTATTTTCCTTTATTTCTCCATTACCTTGCCCAGATGTGTTATATCAACCTCTGTCCTCTTTTGTACCCTATTCCTTGTGTCTACTCTTATTTGTATTCGTAGTTCTCTTGTGTATGTGTGTGAACTTTCGTGTTAAGGGTTAGTTAAAGTTGTCGGGTACATTCTGCACACGTAGTTGATCTCTGTATTAGTAACACTAGTTTAGGACGGGCGAGTGCCTTTTGTCTTGTATGGTTTTGGGTAGTTAGTGAAGGTTAGCCAGGGCGTTAGAAGACACAGAAGACCGAGTGTTTCGGGTTTTGTTTTGTAGTAAGGTCAGCTTCCCCTCACTTTATTAGCCAGATCCATTTTGTTTATTTTCTTTTCTTTGGCACGTTCAAGTTCCTTTTCCCTGTGTGTTATTGTGTCCTGTTTACGTATCGGTCACTTATTCACTTTAAAATAAAGCACCTTTTGCACCAAACTTGTTGTCACGCTTTTTAAGTCCCTCATCAGAAACCCACCTGCATCCAAATCCATCCTAAATGTTACACCCCTTTACACCCAGACACCTGGGGTTGTAACACACTTGAAGAAGGCCCAACAGCCAAAATGTAGCATTTTCTCCTGTGTATTTTTTAGTATGGAATGAACCTTTACTTGTTCCTTTGAGCCCAAGTGTACGCTGACAAAGCTCTCTAAATGAACATATACTGTATAAACGGATGTATACAAACATGGGCAGTTAGAAGTACTGTATGGGGACACCTGCACATTTTACAAACATATAACTAAGGAAGAAATCAACACAGGATGTTTTACTTGTTATACACTACTACAAATGTCAGATATTACATCTGCCTACACTTAAGGTGTTCTGTCACACAACACCAGTAGTAAAATACTATACTAATTCTATAGTGATGGCAATGAGTCGTGGCAGTTATTGTTGGTATTAGGTCCCGGGTTTGATTTTGGATTGGTGTGCTTTCTGTGTGAAGTCGGCATGGACAATATTCTCCCATGTTCATGTGAGTTTACAACAAGTGCTCTAGTTTCTTCCTACTTTTCAAAGATATTCTGCCTAGGTCAATTTGTATCTCTAAATTGTTTCTGTTTATATGACTGCATTGGACTCAAGCCCCTTCCTCTTGAGTCCTCTACCCGGTGTGTGTCATATATATGAAGTTTTAAGTCAGGCTGACAGGCTTTGGACTGCCATGATCCTTATGAGGAATATGCAGGTTTCTGATAATGGATTGATGGCTGCTTTCTACACTTGCCCATCCAGTCTTAATCACATCCCGGAGCTTAACTGTGCTTTTTGCAGTCTTCTTTGTCTCTCTACAGTAAAGCTTATTGTATAGTATTTCAGGGGGGAGTGACTAGGCATCAATTTCCAAACCTGTCTTTTTTTTCCCCCAGATATAAGCAAGTTAGGTTTTGTCTGGCTGTGAGTTAGGGTCATTATCATGCTGAAAAACAAAACCTTCACTCAAAGAGTCACCTTCCTAATGGACTGTCATGATACTGAATGATTAGATTGTATCTTGACTGTTTGTATACTGGCAATACAACCTCACGCCTCCATGTCTGCGCTGCAACTTTCCCAATCAGAGTGGCAGCTTTGCGTATATATAGAGAGAAATGAAGCAGCAACAAGTCTTGGTCATCTCAATAAAAGAACGAAGAGCAACAAAGAGTTAAACCCACCTTTCAAACAGCACTGACCGCTGCAGCTGCAGGCACACGTACAGTATCTGTGTGTGAATGGGACAGACTGCCATATGGACTCAGACACTGAACAAGCTGCACGACTCTCGGCTACATGTGCCTAGGGGACTGTCCTATATTGGTACCACCTGTGCTGTAGAAGCGCTGTGCTTCTGATAGCATTCAAACCCGCGAAGGAGTCAAATGAAGATTCCAAATGTGCGTCCTTATGTAACACAATTTGTAGGGGATGGAGGGAAAAAATGAATTAATTCTGTAACACTATCATAATAGATAATTATTTCACTGCAGTCACGCGTTTTATTATAGAATGTGTATTTTCTGTGTTGCTTAAGCAGATTGTTTAAAAGGGCGCTGTCCACCATTCATAATCCACCTCTTAATAGCCAGATGTGATATACAAACAGCACACATGCAAAAACTCTTGCATTAAAATGTCCTAATTTATTATGATGTGCCAATTCAGCTGGATATAGCTATGTATAGATTAAAATTCCATTTTAGAAATGTAGGCAAAGCTGTACCTAGAGTATTAATTTTCAAGGGTCATCACAGCCCTTTCTGTATAACAATTACTTGCTTAAAAGTTTAAATTTTTCGTAAAAAGTGATAATTGCATTGCAATTAGAAAGCAGTCAAGCATTCATGAATGTGGTTAACACTGTTTTTTTTTCAAAAGACAAATATTTTAAAAAATTCAATTATGAATTATGCATACACATTAAGACCTCTGTTTTGATAAAGCTAATAAATAGATGTGAAAGATTCATTCTAATGAGTTTTTAACAAGAAAATGTCCCAACTGGTGAAAAATGTACTGGTTTTTAATTTAAAGAGATTCCTTTTAATTCTTTCCAAATAGGCATGTTTCTTAATTCTGTATTAATAAGATATTGAATTGTTGAGTGTGTTGGGATTCATCATGCACAGAGCTCAAAAGGACTGAGAGCAGAAGTGCCCTTTTAAACTGCAAATGACTAAACAGTGGAAAATGACAAAATTTACACAAAATGATCTACATTAGTGTAACAGGGGAGCCGTGCAGTGCTAAGGACTTTTTTTCCCGTCATCGTCTTACTCCCACAAAAAATTAAAACATTTTTCACATAGTTCCATTTTATACGTTGTTCAACCAGGTCTGGCAGGTTCCTGTTACCATCACTCAGCCTGGGGGATGAGCGTTAATGATCTTGTTGCAACAAGTCTGGGAAAACCAAGTCATCTGTTACAATCATAAAGGAATACATTTGAAAATCCAATGACGGTTCTGGCAAATTCAGCATTGGAACTTATCATTTGATATCCCTCAACAACAACTAATAATGCTTTATCTCTTTTTGAGGGTTCCTTGTACGTACACAAAAGCCCTGCTCATCAAATCAATTCATGGAAAGAAATTATTTCCCTTCATTTTTAAATAACAAATGCAGCATCTTTCAGCAGCCAACCATAAACTTGATTAAATCAGCCAAATAAAATCACAGAATGTAAGACAGTCGGTAGTGAATTCTAATGTTGCTAGATGCCCAACAATTGCATAGGGAATGGATCTTAACAAGCCGTGATTTGAGCTTTGGCATCCGCTTCACAAATCGCGCAATAATGTTCTTTAGCTCTGAATATTGATAAATATCTCCTCACACCACAACAGGGATATTGGTCTCAATTGGCACTCTCCACCAAACAGTGTTTTTCCTCCCCTACACTCAGGGGTTTACCCTGAATGATTTAATTATAATTTTCCTTGTATAAGACAAATTAAAGGGGAGAGTAGAAGTGTCGTGCCAAATCAGATTATTTATCTCTTTAACAGATTGCTGAGCTCTAAACCCCAGAGCTGCTGTTACTGATGGATGCTGGGTAGGATGTGACAAGTTCTTGTAGGGATGCTATTGTATACATTGTTAGTAGTACTGAAATGGGAATTAATGATATTGAGCTATTATTTTTAATTTAACAAGACACATATTAAAAACAGTAAACAGGATAATATTGAGCTGCTTATTCACTTTTGGGCCAACGTTTGTTTCAATAGGTACTTTTGTCTTTTCCTTCAAAACTGGCATGGATGATTCTATGGTTTTTAAGCATTCCCTTGAAATCGTTAGTATGTTCACCTGTTACAAGCTGAGGACGCGGTGCTTTGTTCCTAATGCGATTGAATTTCATCTTCTCCCTTAAGAAGGAAGAGAAAAATCTAAGAATGGTGCCTGTGGATGCACTTAAGGTTTTAGTTGCAGGCGTCGCTGTGCCTGACCAGATTTTATATGACACATGAAACTAACTACATGGTACTTAGCTTCACTGTAAATGAATATGAGACTGGAAGAAAACAAGTCCATCAGCAAAAGTGGATTGTTTCTGTTGCGTGACTAAAGCAGATCCATCAAAGGACTTTAAAAACCACATCAATTAAAAGTTCATTAATTTTAGTACTGTAGTGTGATTAGATGTTTTCTATTTATATTCAGCTGCCATTCCATTATCCAAAACCTGATTATTCAAATCCCTGGATTACACAAAGAACTTTCTCCTCTTCTTAAGTGGAATAAGCATATTAATTGCAACTTCTGTTTTTTTAGAAATTTCCTTAAAATTTCTCAACTGGGAAAGGGGTGAGAATAGCCTAAACTTTATTTTTTCAAATACAGACTACAAATATGATTACATTTATTTTACAACAGTTTTCATTTTAGGTGATATTTTGGCTTAGAAAAATAATACAATGAATGGTCCACTCATCGATAAATGATGAATAGATTATCTTCAAAATGTAACCTTTTACTTTTGGTCACTAAATGTTTTTTATAAATTATTTTTAAAATGAATAACTTCATTGAATAACAGATTTTTTTTTCCTTAAGAAACACAGCCTCAGTAGCTGAAGGTTTTACTGAAGTGAAGGTAATGTCACAGTAACAAACATTCAAATAACAGGCCTTTCTTAAATATCAGCTGCAGAGGTTGCAAGAATCGTATTTCTAAATAGTTTATTTTATTATTGTGATGTGATGCTACAAAACTGAAGTTAAAATTATTTTAACAGACAAGGTCATTGCTCATGTTGTTGGATTTATTTTGGCATTTTGTTTCAGTAATGTTTGTTAGTTTTTCTGCAAGTCTCAAATATTTTTGCCATGCAGCACAAACAAAAAAAAATCAACACATTGATTTCAGAGAAAAGACCCTAAGAAGCGTACCAATGGTTTGAATAAAAGTTGCAGTAAGCGGAACAAATGATGCACACACTTCTATCAACAGTGTCTTTTACAGTCTGATCAGTTGTGTTGTGGAATATTGATTTCTGTTTCGTTCAGACTGGCTTAACTTCAGATCTTGAAGGCTAAAACTGCCCACTTTCATAAGTTCCCTGGACACACGCAATGCAAACTCAGTTCTCCAGTTAAAAGGTGTGTAATCTGAAAGCCAACAGTCTAGTTAACTCTATTTACTTTCAAATCTAAATTATCAAAGAAAATATGTAATTGTTGTTTTAGCTTCAGCATAGTTTTGAAAAAACAGCAATATTTTATCATTTTATCATTTGATTTGTTTTCAATATTGGAGAGAATGTATATCACGCTTTTCACCACAATACTGTTCATTCTTAACTAATGTAAACTAATACACTAAAGTACATAGGGGTGAAGTCTAGAAACACATGAAAAGACAGTGAATATCACACAAACTTAATAAATTGGCTTTGTGCCACTCATACCAGTTACATTGTTAAGAAATTTCATGATTGATCTACTTTGAGTCACATAAATCTGCCAGCTGCCTTTTTTTCTGATGTTTGGTCTGCACGCATTTAATTTTTAAAATTCTGATTTGTGAAATACTTTCAAGGATTCTGGATGTTGTTTATTAAAACCATGTGCAGAGATCAAATGGGCTCTGAAAAACCTGAAGTGGGAAAATAGGTTTTTCTTTACTTAGCTAAAGCATGTAAAACACTTTTTACATCGTTTTTCCTGCCTTTCTTTTTTCCCCAGGATTAATGTCACAAGATCACAAGAAAAATATTTCCCATTACATAAATGCAAAGATCTTACTCTACTAACTGGTGAAGCACCACCTGCCTGAATTCTGACATAACCCTTTGCACAGCCACTACTGTTGACTTCATCTGGGATTACAGCATATCTCTAAATGCCTGCGATTTACAATGCTAAACTGCGCTATTGACATCTCCTTTAATTCCCTGCAGAAGGCAGAGAGCTGACAAGTCACCTGTAACGGCTCGCAGAATGTGGTGCAACGAATTTACTGTATACCAATAGATTAACTACTTGCCCACAGATATATGCAGGTATGGTTCTCGGTGACATGTAAATAGTTATCAAGTCCATTTCTTACAGACCAACATTTCCTACAGATCATACTTTCCAGCAAATTAGCTCCTGATTACAATTCAGACAGTTTTGTGACACAGACATTCATTACATATTAATGCCATGCACCGCTGGGAATACATGTATGAAAACACCATCATCAAAGGTGTAAATACACCTGAGATCATAGCTTTGAAACAACTATTTTTTAACTAACAGATCCGTGAGATGTGAATACACATCACAGCATTCTCTAGTACACAAGACAAATTTTTCCTTTCTTTCTTATTCTCAGAAAAATAGTATCCTTAATGAATCAGGCCAATTCTGCAGTGACTTTCTTTGCTCCGGCAAGCCCATTTAAGAGGAAAGGGAATACGACATCTGTGAACCCTTCTTTACCTTTAGTGTTTGATGGTTTAAAGGGCTAAACGTGTTTTCATTTGCATTGTTTTCATAATGATACAAAGGTTTTGATCACTGAAAACACACGTCAGATGTTACACGGTGAGATCATTCTGCCTTAAGGCTTTTTGACATGAAGTTCAAAGATCTCTCCTTGAATCAAGAAAAACAAGAAATTAATTTCTTTCTTAAAGACACAGTTCTTTGCTGGCTGTTAAGTATTCTCTTTACAATGCTCGTGTGAATACAGTGTACTGTGAGTGTATTATTTAACAAATTATGTATATGTCCTTATAACCATTAAATCCATTTCTTTAAATAACAATCAAAAGATTGCACTGTGTTGTGATAGTTGCAGCTGCAGAGATCCACTATGTTTGCTACCTGTACTTATACATGATTAACATCAACGATTTGCACAACCAATAATTTACACAAGACTCAAAATGTTATTAATATTCATTTTCTCATGTCTTCTTCATGCAACATATAACTGTAGCAATGCATCAGTCATCAATTTTCAAGTTACTTTTTAAGCTCTTGACATGAGGTGACTGTCGTCAGTCTCACTTGGATTAAGTTAAAATGTGGGCGCTGATAGGTGGTTCACTAACTCATTGTGTCTTTTTCTGTTTCTGCATAATGGAACAGAATGGGACAGGCTTCACATGTTGAGTACTACATGGAATGCATTATTGTGATTAAGGCAGTTTGCACTGTACCTTTTGATGTAAATATATATCCGACAACACTTGTGTAATCTTGTCAGGTTAATAAAACTACTTTTTAGATTGAATTTGATCATATGTGTCTTTAGCATTGCACACCACTTGATTACTTGTATTCCAACATTTGCATGCTTCACAATAGAGTGCCTCGATGATATTTGAAGAGAGCCTTTTATATTCCAGAGTTTGCTGTTATATGTGATTCAGTGCCAGCACTGCTGAGTTCTAAGCGCACATTTTCTAATGCACATTACAGGCACAGCCAATTACTGAACAAATACATCTAAACTAACAGAATTCGACTGTTGTTGTTTTTAAGGTCACATACTACATAAATGTATGATTTCAAATTCTGAGCGCGTGCATTTTGACACCTTGGCCACCGCTGTCTTCACAAAGAAATCCCTGAACCGCTGTCAGACTCACTTTAAAAACCTAGCATTTTAATACACTTTAACTGGAATCATTAACTGGTTAGACAAGAAAGAGGCACATCATTACTTTCAAGAAGAAGAAGCATCACCACATGTTTTGCTAAAAAAAGTGGGACAAAAACAGCACAATTTGATAGCACAGACAAACAAAATAAGCAGCTTAATTGTGCACCTGTGTTTTTGAGTGTGTATTTGTCACAGAGAAGGTTATTATCTTATGTTTAAAACAAAACAATGTTTAATAGTATTCAGTGAAGGTCTTGAATTTCTGTACAGCCTTTGTACTGGAAAACCACAACATGTTTGCATGAAATTGAAACCTTTTATTATCAAGACAAAATCTAAAGCTACTGTCCTGCTTTGTTTTTTTGTTAAGTAGACAATTTCAATCATTTGAATTTTATTTAAACTGGAGCCAAAGTCACAGCTGCAGTTTCATAACGGCAACTGAAATAATAACTTTAAGACCCCCCTAATGAATTGTACAGTGATTCTATTTCCATTACTGCAATCCATTCTTAAAATTATTCCCAGGATCCCAGGTGCTTCATTTCCATTCTCAACTGAATATAGCTATGAAGAAAATCCACTGTCTTAATGAAAATAGTAAGGTACTTACAAAATATAAATTAATATTCATCAGTGGGCAAAGCCCTATGGGCACACGTCCATCAACTGTTTCTCTTCAAGGAATTACATTTTTTAATGGAAAGAAGTACACTTCTTTTTCGCTTTAGTGAAAGTCAACCGTAAAGATTTACTGTTGCCTGTATTATGGGTTCAAATTATGGTTCTTAAGGCCTGAGTTAAATCAAAACTTTGACCTATCTGCCAACTGCAAACTGCGAACTTCACTGCCGGATCTCTGTAGACTAGAAGAGAGGAACCTATTGCAAATGCAAACCCATCCTCAAGGACTGGATTTAGAAATCTCATTGGACAGATTTAACACTGGCGTTTAGATTTTACTCAATGGGGAGCATGAAGAGACATTTCACGAGGGAGTACAAGGCTAAGTTAAAAGCTGAAAAAGATGACTAAGCTCTCTTGAATTTATATACATACTGTAGGTCTGGTATAGCCAGAAACATACCTCTCTCTTTTTGGAGTGTGACCCATAGGCTGCCCGTTGGTGGAAGCGTGTTGGTTGATGAGCGTGTTCTTAGGAGGAGCTGGGGAAGTGATGGCACTGGTGGACAAGTCCAGGCTGCCATGGCTGTTCGCTGTGTTTTCATCTTTAACATGTGCGCCAGTCACTTCTTTCCAAAGCTGCTGCAGATCTGCTGGAATCATGCCTGAAACAAACAAATTGGATAATTAAATCAATTAACAGCTAATCCAACTCTCTTCGTCGGTTAATTAAATCAAAGGGTCTGTAAACAAAGCCAAGTATTAATTAGAAAATATTTTACTACAGGGTAATGCTCTCAGAACACTTACTGTTTTCACACTGTAATCTACAGCTTGTTTGTACATACAAATCCTTGCAATTCAAAAGCATTTCATGCCCATGATAAATAATTAACAAGCAGATAGGGCATGAAATGTGAATAATCATTATTATTTTTAACAAGACATAACAGAGGAAACCAAAAGAAGTTTACAATTGCAAGCCTTTATTTTGCCCTCACAGTCAAAATAAGACCTCAGGTTAAATACAAACGAGCACATTACTATTTAATGTGCAAAATACTTTCTTCTGTGTATCACCTACAACCGATGCAAAAGACTTCAAATGAGAACATTACAGCCCCCTGCATCCCTGTAGATGATGCGTTGCTGAAAAGGAAAGTCTTCTCTCTATTTCTGTTAAAAAGATTTATTTGATTTTTAATATTTTGTTTTCATTACAGGGGATACTGGCATCCAGGGTAATATTTGTATTTCAGGAAAGATAATGCTATGTTTGCATACAGCATTTCTGAAGACCTGTACTATTGTTTGCATATAATGTACATGTGTATATGCCACCACACATGCAGTGACTGATAAACCCCCTCACAGTATGCAATCAACTAAGTAAAAAACAAAACATCAGACAGAAAGCTCATTCCATTTTAAATGCAAAAGGCTAGCAAGGATCACAAAAACCAAACAAAAGAACATAGAAATAACAATGCAGATAAAATAATGTATCGTATAACTTGCATTGCTTGTTCACATACATTATCAAACCAGGTATTTATAGGTACTCCCTCTATAGAGTTATGCAATTAATGCAACAATACTTGTTAAATATTACTATTTTCAAAAGGAGCAATTGAAAACGAAAGATTTTTCTCTGCACGCTTATCTTGGTTTTCTGAGGATTTTTTATCGTTCTTTACAGATATCCAAGTGTTCCTTTCAAGCACAAAACATAATACATCGTATAAAATGCTTAGTCTTAATTTATTCCTGTTGTTGCAAATAACTATGAAGTGAAGATCTCAATATGATCAGCAAAAATATTTTTAATTTGATAAGCTACTAAAGATTTTAATTATGCTCGTAATAGAGAACATTGGTCTAATGAGGCAAAGGGCTCAAGAGAGACGGAGTGGCTAAGAGCTGTGAAATGAGTCTGATAGGATTGCTGTACATTCAGAGTGGATCGTTTGCATATCAAAGAGCAGGAAATTACTGCAGGACAAATCAATAACCTTTCCACGTTCCAAGGAGCATCTCCTGCTTATTTTATTATGGCATTTTTTGCTTTTTTTTCTTTAACTAACCAATTCATATTTAGCCACTTACATACACTTAACAGCTGTTTAAATTAACATATAAATATTCTCCAATGGATATAATTTTTAATTTCAATCTTCATATTCAGCAAGTGCGAGGTGTCATTTTGATTATAGCCTCAGAGTGGAGAGAATCCTTAAATGAAAGTTTCCATTGTAGTTTGCACAAAGGAGAAGGTCACCATACAACTTAATGTCCTGTGCTACTGCATCTGAACGATCATTTTCCAACACCTTGCAAAGTGACAGTACGCAATGTATTTTTAGCCAGCATGCCTGACAGGACAGCCTGCACACTAACAATCAACTGACAGCCATGGTGACCCCACCATCACTGTTTTACTCAGATGAAGCAGTGGTGGATAGGCCTGTCTGTTAATGATGACAACTTTTTAGTCTCTTTCAAACAATGATAATTCTTTTTTTCCCCCTTTATTCTTTTATTTCTGGTAGGGGGACGGGATTAGTAAATGAACAGCTAATGCTATCATACTGAAAAAAAACCTTGCTGGAAACAGGAAGCCTTTCAGTTATATAGAAACAGTTTCTATATTAAATATAATCAGCCTTTTCTTTTTCAAGTAATACTAGTTAAAATATTTGATTGTTTGAGGAAAAGGGTATTAGGTAAACAGACGATGAAAATCTTTCAAATGGAATTCAGTGTTTTATATATTATATATCACTGTTTTTTGTAGTATTGTATTATCTTTCCATTTTCCATTTTTCAAAACAACTATTCTGCTCATTAAATGCTGAAAAAATGGACATAGCTTTAAAAAATGTATGTTGTTGGGACAATTGATTGATCACCGCCTGCAGAACTCAATTTTACAACCCCAGGTAGCACTGGCTCAAAGACAAACAGAGTTCTTCAACCTTTTTCTGTCCTTGTACCTCTGTACCCAGGTGACCATGTTCAAGCAAGCAGAAAGTTGATTTAAGGTTCATAATGACATCAGTTGTGGGCCATCATCCTTGGAATAAAAAATAGCCCAGTGTTGCTGCCTCTTTAAACTCTCAAGTTACTTTTCATAGAGCCCCAGTTCCACAGGGGATGATGACACCACTATTAGTTTATTGTTCCATCAGAATCAGACCTTTGGAGCACCTCTGTTTATGTTTCTGTAATCACTGGCATACTGATAGGCCCCCCTTAGGCTTAAAATATGTTCCTTCCTAATGCTGCAGGAACTATTATCCATAGCACACTGCTAACCAAATCAATCAATGACACCAGGGCTGTATTACCTACTGGTGTCCCTGATGTGTTACTATACGGATTACACTTCATGCATCGCCACATTCTTTGCTTTCATATTACTAACAAATTTGTCTTGTCACTGTCCCATTGCCCTCTTTTGGACAACTTAACTGATGTTCTCCAGTAATGAAACCTTCCTATGTTAAAAAAAAACTCCAGGATGGGAAGCTTCAAAGCACATAAAGACAAGGCGGCCAATACAGTCCAGCACTGACTGAGCACCAGCAGCTGTCAAATCCAGACTTTCTGCCTGCTAAACCACCTACAAGATGTAAAGCACTTTCTGGCTGAAATAAACTAAAGATTTATTTGGAAAAATATATTATTATTTGTGCTTATTTATGTTGAGGAATATTACATTCAAGGTATGTACAGTCAGGTATGATGAGTCTCTTCAGATACTAATAGAATAGTTTCCAAGATCTTTAACTGTAGAGATAAAATGAGAAATTCACAAATAATAAAACAATTTTTTCAGTGTTTCAACAATCTACAGTATGTGGTTCCCTTCTTTTAGGTTTCATTGAACGCTGTTAGTGGTTACATCCTTAAACCCATGTTAAAGCCAGGACCCCAAAATGAGATATTCTTAACACTCTGTGCACCTCACTCAAATATCAACAGAGTTCTGATAAAGTAATAATAAATGGAAAATGTCAAGCATTTATTGCGTTTAAAGACTGTTTATTTTGAAATGTTGCACAGCGTTAGGTGTCTGGTTATGGGGTCTATATTCATTAAAATTACACACAATACCTACTTAAATAACTGGAATCAAACACAATCTCAAACTCACTATGACACACATTTCAGTTTGACAAAACTACATTCAATACAGAACAATGACCTGAAGTAAGAAAAGGTTGTGATGAAAAAAAGTATTTTTCTATGTGCAGGAAATCACAAGATAGAAAGTTGTTTGTTTTGATGCTTTTAGAAATATTTCCAGGAACAAGCATGAGATTTATTAACTATGGCACAGATTTCATAAAGCCTGCACTTTATTCATGGTCTGGTTATTACAACTATATTTATTATGCTCTGATATACAGTATGTTAAACCCTAGAAACATATCTGAATTAAAGGTTGCATTAAATATGCGTAAATACATTTGTAATTAATGTGTACCTGTGATATTGGGCTCTTCTTTTAAATCAATTTAATTTTTTCTGTTATTTTATGTCATTATGTATTAGTTGAGCATGGTATTATTCAGCAATGAGTCCCAAACACATATCACACAAAAACTTTTCAGAAATAAATATTTTGGATAACTAGCTAGGATAACTAACTGCACAATCGTCACTTTCTGGTTCCCAGATAGCTTGAAAAACTGTCCTGCTTTAATAAACAAAAGATGATGATTATGATAATCTGCTTATGTTTATCAGGCCATCAATGACAACCACAAACTCGTATGTCAGCCAGTTATGAAAACGGCATTAAAAAACATCAGACATGCTGCATGAAAGTGAAAGACCACAGGCGCTACTTCTTGAATGCAGTTTGCTGTACACAAGACAGAATGCGTTAGGAATCTAGGCGAGCAGGCGATGAGGCAGGAGGGAAGCAGTACTTGCCCTGAGTGAGAGGTTGCAGGGGCAGAGCTGGCTGGCCAGGCTGGATCGTGAGCAGACCTTGCCTCTGCAGGTTTAGGAGGTGCTGCTGCTGTAGCTGCTGTACCTGAAGCAGTTGTTGCTGGAAGGCCAGCTGTTGCGCTGCTGCCTGCTGCTGCATAAATAAAACATGTTTTAATCGCCCTTAATCCAGAAATATTTCCAGTCTTTATCACACACAGCCTACCAATCTCATGGAAAACAGTGACAAAACACACAACCAAATAAAACATGTAACATCCTTTAATTGGCCTTGTTACCCATTGCAGAAAACAAAGGCTAAAGAATTCAAAAAAGGAAAACAAAACAACCTTCATCATGTTTTGGTAATTAGCAGTGACAAACAATGAAACAACACTGTAAATCATTTATAGAAACAGCCACGGGATTTTAATTACAGACATTCATAACTGAGCAAACAACATCTGACTCAATGCAAAAGTTTAACATCCAGTTCAGAGTTCAAATTGCTTTAGCAGTTCTGTTTCCTTAACTGTGATGATTTTGCAGCCATTCAAAGCTGTGCAAGTGCTGCCCAAGTTAAACTGTCCAATTTACTGTAGCTCACAAATAAAGAAGGTGTCAGTATGGTGCTGATAATTTACTTTCTTTTAAATGGTGGGCACGTATGGTTTGAAGTGAATGGAGAACCACAATTTCAACATTTAAAATAAACATGTTATATGTATTTGTACCTTTATAAGAATCTGTCAGATGATTACTGACTATGTAGCTCAACAGAAGTTAAGGAAGCGAAGGAAACTATAAATTCAAAGACAAGTCCCCTTAACAGTAACAAAAATGTCAGTGAGGAATTCTCTCCAGCAATTCCCAATGTGAGCCAAAAAAAGATTGAACAAAGATTTCCTCTAATAATTATCCAAGTGATAGAAAGACAATCCACTTTGGTAAGCATAATAAATAGAAGGAAATTATCTAATATCCCAAATCTGCCAAGAATCAAAACAAATCCGAGATCTTATCTAGATAATAGCTTACAACTGTGAAAAAATAATTTCACTCTCTGATTAACTAACAGCAGAAGAGGTGGATATCTTTTTTGAAGTAAATAAGAAAGTTATACTTCAGGAAACAGCACTTAATCTAAATCCAATTATATACATGTGCAACACTCTAAGATCACTGTATCACCATACCGCTGTAAATTACGATTCTAAGATTTCTGGGAGTATTGTAAAAGAATTAAAGAATAAAAAAAAGGTAAGGAATGGTTTGTAATTTTTTAGCACATTCACTTTGCAGATATAACCCAAAAGGGCTGGTTATGGGTCGTCTAGCATTCCATGAGGCTACTGTACAGTATGTGTGCAAGATGTATTATTTACATAAAAGAGAACACTCTTTCACCAGAATCCGTTTTCAATGTTGTTTTGTTCTTTTTTGAGGAAATTCAAAACAGTACCAATATTTTGCATAAGAGAAGCCAGGATATAAAAGTATACAAGGCCAATTGTCCAAGAAAAAAAAACATTAAAAGCAATACATGCTGCCAAGCTGTGTACCGCACCCAGTTACCAAACACAGGATACAACAGTTTGTTTACTTCTCACAATTGAATGCACACAAAAAAGGTCTCGGTGCAGTCCTGTTGTCAGGTCAGTAGTCAGTGTTGAAATACTGAAATATCCAGATAAAACATTCATTTTCAATCCCTCCCTAATGTGCCTGTCAAAGGTCTACACTGTTTTCCTAGGCACACCCAACAAGTTCACCAACAGTTTGTCATAAATACATTTCCAAGTTATTAGCCGAGAAGCTTTTTCATCCCCAAAATATTCTGGAAAATTCAAAAGCGTGTTTTATTGCCATTTACAATTTTTTTTTTCCAGTTTGTAAGGCTGCTTTCATGGGGGTATGTTTACATAGCTCTAAATGGAAACCTTTAGGAAACTGATAGTTTGAAGATATTCAAAATATGATTTTTAAAGCTTTTAAAAGAGAAAAAAAAGGACATCACACCTCCTTGTATAAAGCAAAATATTCTCTGCACGTTTCTCCTAAACTAAATTAAAATTTAGATTTCAGCTATGATAAGGTACAGTTATGTGTTCTACATCTATTAAGACAGAAGTATTTCTGCCAGAATGCTCACGATACAGAAAATCTGCTGATGTCTTACATGCTGTTCAGTCCTGTTCGACACTGCTAAACAAAGATGGTGGCGGGGGATTCATTCAGAACAATAGCTTTTATCAACGCTCCAAATAAATATGTGGTGGCCTTTAAACTGAAAATTGCAAATGAGTTTAACTTTCCCCCTTCATATTTCTTTCCTCTTATGTCAGCTGATCAGAACCCCCACATTCTCACAGCGTGCAGGCTTACATTAAAAACTTGGACTAATAGACCAAAGAAGAGGTTAATAAGAAGTGGCAACAGAGAGAGAAAAATACAATCGCTGACAAATGATAAGAATGACAGTGGCAGCCCTTTATTGTCAGCCTTCAAATATAAAGTTAAAGATCTTAGAAAAACTAAATTTTGATGTCTTTAAAATAAAAGCAGCACAAAGTAACAACAGGGGGTTATTGTCTGTGAGCCACAGGGGAGAAGCTCAGTAATTCTTATTCTCCCTTTTGATGGCTGTTAGAAATCCGATTCAAAAAAGCAACAGCAGAAGGAGAGAGCCTCTTGAGGCTACAGCCATTTCCTGTGATCATGCATAATGCGCTTCAAAAGTTGTTTTTTTTTACCGATTCTGCTGATCAATTGCACCTCCTTCTGATTCGCCGCCTGTTTTTTTTCTGCTGTGTTTACATCAGATGCGACTCAATGACAAGCAGTATCTAAGACTAAGAAACAGGGCTGTCATGTTGATTTATGGAAGCATCAAACCACAACTTGTCCAAACTGAAGCTTGCAGTTCATTAATTAGAGAGCTGTGACTTTGAAGTCAGTGCTTAAGAGTGTGGTTTTTAACATTTGGCTTAATTTATATGCTTTTTCAAACGTGGCTCTCTGAGGGAAAAAAAACTGAAAATTCCCTGCTTGTCTTTGAACTTCTTTTGACCGCACAATAATCATTTCTTTGTCCACAGTGATGCCTGTATCCCCGAGTCATTAACACGCATTGAACTGCTGCTGATGAGTAAGCCCTACTGAACTAGGAAAAAAAACAGGCAGGACAACAAAGCTGAGAGCATTCTGCACAGTGATATCTCACAATTACATGCCTTCTATCCCTGCTCCATTTCCATGTTAATTACTCGAGAAGCCTTTTAGATTTATGCTACACATTTTTTCAAGAGGGTTTCTCAATAGCCTTTTCTATTCTGCAGTTTCAGTTGTTTACTTCTGAAAGACCTTGGAAAAAAAACTGCACAATAAACACAGCTTTCATTACATACTGTATGAGTTTTGTAGATGCTGTCTACAGTTAGAAGAATAGAGGGGTTTCATTTATTTATATCTACAATGAAAGGTCAGCATGTTGATCATGGGTAAGCCTCATATGGTACTTTTTCTTACACCCGCAGAAGAGTAATAGGATTAAATATGCTTATAATCCAGGCAATCTGTCAGTTTACAGAAGACTTAAATTGTGTTCTTTAACTTAATGAATATAAATGTATAGAGTGTAATAAGTGTGGAAAGCAATCTTGTTCTGTACCTCTTTACTCTGTTTTCCAGCATGCTGCTGCTGTAGAAGCTGAAGATGTAACTGCTCCTGTTGTTTCTTATAAAACTCCTGAAGCTGCTGCTGCAAGCAAAGGTTTAAACATAGGTGAGCATGAAGGCAAATATTAGGGAAATTTAACCTTATATTCAGCGTAATATGGATTGCCTCCCTCCCCAATAAAATGGTGTTTTAGTTTAAAGCATTGCCAGGTAATTTCATGGTATGGCATGACGATGTATAATTAGCTTCTGACATCATTAAAAGCAGAAAATGTCCTATTTACGCTAACAGTTGGCATTGTTTTACCTGATTGACCTGATTACAAACACAAGACACATCTGTATAGATCTACAGGCATGCACATATTACAGTTTCTACAAACTTTTTTTTTCCCCTGGGCTTCTGCCCCCATGATTGCAATGAAACATATTAAGCCTTTGTATTGAGGTTTCGTCGTCTCAAGCCTCAGAATTTGCTTTAATCACTTACGATTTGTGTGTAGTGGACCAGCTATAGCAAAGCAGCTCTCAACGTGCACTGTACCTGCTGTAACATGAGCGCCTGCTGTTGCTGGAGCAAGACCTGTAGCTGCTGAGGGGTCAGCACTTGTTGCTGAAGGATCTGCTGCATTTGTTGAGGAGTAATCACTTGAGGTGTCATCATAGCCACTGATACTGGAATCTATAACAAAAAAAAAAGAATATAAAGGTGGCTTTTACATTTCAAGCACACTACAGGAAGATTTAAAAGTGTGTCACCAACAATTTCCAGAAGCGCCACAAAATTGCTAGGACATTTTTTTTTTCCTGTAAAAGCAACGCAGAAACCCTCTTATTAATGACACAGCTAATATATTTGAAATGGGACATAAAACTTGCATTACCTGAAACAAATATTTCGTTTTGTCTTTGCTTTCACTAAGAAATACAAAATCCAGATGTTAAAAACATACCAGAGAGGTAAATGTTAAAACTGTAAACTAACTCAAGTACTGAAAAAGCCAAGTGTACAGATGTACAAAACAAGTGATTTGTGATGACACTGAAAGTGGCCAGCAGTTCCTGAATTCCTTAATTGCTTCTGCGGCATTCTGAATTCAGCCTGCGTACAGATGCTGCCAGTCTTTCATATTATGTGAGATACCATTAAAAGCTCCTTTCTGTGACATTTTAGTGACAAACAGCTACAGAGATGAACTTGATAGTGTTTCACATTTGCAACTGTTAACATGTCTCTGTGCATGGGCATCTTTGTGAGAAACCTGTACACTGTATCTAAAAGGATGATGTCTTGTTCTGATAACAACGCAGACATTAAGATGACAGTCTGTCTTCACCAAGGTTATACAAATTGTATTCAGGCTTATACCTAATGACACCACTTTGAATTTTTCATACATTTTTGAATGTAATTTAGTTACCAAGAATTTATTTAAAAGATCTGATTTATTTTCTTACCAAGAACACATGAATATTGCTGTTTTCATTATCCAGCATAAAAAACAACAAATCACACATAATGAAATGTCACTAACTAAGGGCTGGTCAAAATTGCATAACCTAATTAAGGTTTTAGATTCCTGTAAATTGATGCTAAATTTGCCTGTACACTTCTTCCACTGGGTTTTTAGAGAACGAATTTAGAGCAGAACTCCTTTATATATCGAAGGGCAGCAATGTTCTATTGGAAATTCTAGCACTTAACTGTTCTAATTTACATGATGCAGCAGGGATTGAATGAAAATGCAATATTAATTCTCTCTAGTATTATGTCTTAATATGCAGTCCATCTTGACTTTTTCACATGGTTTGTCCTGTCATTTGCATAGCCGGGTCTCATTCCTAATTTCACAGTCATTATGCACTGATGTCCTGATTTCTCAGCATCACTAATTTTGATGAACTAAAAATGGTTTTTGAAGGTCAACTAGGCAGTCTATCTACTCTTGTGAAATATATGTTGGGAGATATAACTGACCTGAACCTGCACACATTTTTATTTTTCCCACAACATGCATAATTATTTCAGAGTACTTTAACCAACATTTTAGGGATGTAGAGATTCTACTATACAGTATGTACATAACCAAGGCTATAATAGGATTTCACTTAATATGCCATTGTAAGATTTTTCACATGTATTTTTTGGATGCTTTATAAGTAAACAAGAATTTTCAATCGCAATAGGCAGAGAGATGCACATTGATTTAAAACATACACAAAAGAATACCAAACAATTTTGATATTGAGACTAAGTGACTTCTCCCTTGATATCCTAGGCCGCACTTGTATCTTTTCATTCTATCTTTCCCTTATGCTGTAACTAATACTAGGCATCAAAGATTATGCAGCTCTGGCAATAGGCTATTACAGCCTACACTTTATTACCCATTACTACCGAGGTCATTAGCAGCAAGAGTGATTGTACAGTTCTTAACCTATTGATCACTGTAACTACTACCATTTAATCCTGTGCGGAATGACTGGAAATCTGCTAAAGACAGGGGGCTATTGAAGAGAAGGGCCAAGGGGGAAGGGGGGCACTTTAAATAAAAATATAGCCCAGGCTCATGTAACTCAGAAAAAAAAACTATGCCAATCTGGTTCCCACAATGAGTATACAGTAAAGACAAATGCGACCCCCAATTGAAATACAAGTAAATAAATATGAAATATTCAATTTGTTACGAATATGCCAGACACACAAATAAATACATCTGAAGCACATTTAATCATTATTAATGCAGAACATGTACAAATAACAAAATAACACATGCATAAAATAAAAATGCTCTTCATATATTCCATTGCCTGCAACTTCTAAAACATAACAAACGTTACTATGCTGTAAATGAAATTAGTGGTTAGCAAGCACACACACGGAACCATACCTAACTTAACGGCACCACTTATTCCCTCTCCTATTATTTTGTGTCGTCAGGTGTATCAGTCTGTCTATAGAGATGAGTGTGTGCAGAATTTCTCTCCAAAGATAGTAGAGTGATGCACCAAGGTGCAAGTCTCGTGGAAAACCTTAGGAATTAGGAAAAACCTTAAAACTTTCCTAATTTGTGTGTTTTCAGCTGCAAAAGAAACAATAAAAAGTGTTTTGGAAATTTAATATGCATGCTGAAGTGGATTTGTCTCTAAGACCCATTGCAAACGTTTCTGCCTTTATCAAAATACAAGTAAAAATTACATAAAGAGTATGCTGTGTTATTACAAAGAACTAAAACACATGTAACATCTGTAGTCATTACAATGTATAAACAATTTTGTAAACCCAAATGTGCTGTAAAAGCTCCTTATATCCGAGATCCTTTGCTTGTTGATTTTTCACAAAGCTGACACCGAAAACACAACGGAATAATTATTTAAGCTCCAAGCCTGCTATAAAATTCAGCTGTAGTTCATAGCTTTTCTAAACAATAATTTGTACAATAAATAATTAAGATTAAACTTCAGTAGGAAAACAATTGAACTGTAAATGCCCTGTTTAAAACATTTCTGAAAAAAACGCCACACAGAAAACAAAATTAACTTAATTCTATAGGAAATTCTCAAAGAATTTTATGTAGGGTGTGGCACTAACCAGGTGCATCATGTATATACACTTGGAAAAGAAATTAAAAATACAGCTGCACCATGACTAAAGGCGATATACCAGTACAGGCCTGCTGTCAAAAGTTGAAACATCTATTTAATAAGGAAAAACAGTGTCTTTTATTAATTACAATGACTGTAAACTTCTGCATTTGTAGCCGCAAGCAAGTTTCAGACACGTTTCATATACCTATGAGTTATACTTTTCATTTATTAAAATCTAATGAGGGAAAAGCCAGCAATAAAAATATACCTGTGAGCATACAACCAGATACACCAAGAGAACAGGACATTTAGGTACATGTCCATTTAATTTTTGTAAAATTAAAGTGTAGAATGAACGAGTGTGGAATTCCATGTAGCATTTAGTATATGTCTTCACATTTTAATGACAAAGAAATCTAGTGTGTGCTGTATTACTTCACAGAGTACAACCCACAGAATTGAAGACAGCTGCAGTCATATGTAGTCAGAAAATAACAGGTGACAGTAAAGCATTTAAGAGGTTTTTAAGCAGACCTATTACAGTAATTCATTTTTTTACACTTTCATTAGACACATTTATTAGACCTTAATATATATTTTGCACTACATACATTTATAGATCATTATGTTTTAGATGAATATCCTTCCAAGGTCAGTAAAATGCTAATTAGCTATTTACTTAAACTTCACCACAACAGTGTCAGATTAACAAAAACATCATTATAGTATTACACAATTTTGTGTTTCTTAAGATCCAGAAACATCAAGAACATATTATGAGATGCAACGACTTTTTCCTGACAGTTAGCCCCTGCAGCACACTGCCTTTTATCATCTGTAACACAAATTATTACTAAACAATACTACAGTATATTCATTTTTAAACACCAAAAAACATAGTTTATTTGTTATAATAAATCTAACGTTCATTTTAAAATTACTATGGGATTTCACAAATTTTGTGTTTCAAAATCAACTGTATTCAACAAAATCAGATATTTGAATGTAGGTTGTTTCCAAATATCAAACATTGACTGCTTCAAAAACATTTACATGCATAAGGTGTTTATAAGCACTAACATTTTTCCTTTCTTGTGATGCATAAAATAAGTCTAAATTTATAAGCAAAACCTCAAAGATCCTCTATTCAAACATTGTGCTGTAATTTACAAATTTCATATGAAAATTACAAAGCTTTGCATAAAGGAATGAAATATATATAAAAACAATGGGGGAAAGCTATATTACTGTATCCTGTTTTACATGATTAATTTGTTTAACTGTTTTTTATGTAAGTGTGGGAAATGAGCTATTCAGTGCATTACTTAGCACTGAAACTACTGAAATTTTGAAACAAACCTGTCCCAAGATCATATCAGAGTTATTATTGTAAAACTACACAAATAAAATAATTGGGATTTGTCAATTGAGTTTAGCTATTACAATAATGCAACACACAAAAATTACATACCGAACCGAGGTGGTGTGTGTGTGGGGTTATGACAGTGTATAGCTGCTTTCAGAGAAATACTGGATTCTTCAGTGTGTTGAAACACCATTTGAAATTAATACATTTGCAAGTCATTAAATATCAATACAGGTTACTTGCTAAATATAAATGTATGGACATTTGAGCAAAAAAAAATTCCACCTTCAGTTGTGCGTCACGACTAAGCAGAAGGATGTAAATTATATTCTAATGAGAAAACATCAGCCGCTCTTCTCCCGGTCTTGAAATTCATGGATTCACGCTTAATGAAGACACACTCCAACCAATGTGCACTCCAAAAGCCAAAGGTCAAAACACATTCAAACAAGGAAAGGCAAAATCAAGGCAAATGAAGACCTCTAAAAGGAACCTTCCCTCAGAGTGGTATGGCAATTAGAGTAATTGTACAAAAAAAAAAAGCCGACTTCTCTGAATGATATCAGAAATTAAGCTGCCAGTGTAGGAACAGGTTAGATGAAAAATCAAATTTTAATGTATGCTCCCTCATGTCATCTTGTTTTGTTGAGACATCAAATAGAATTGAAAAGTACAAAATAACAAGCCCTTGAGAAATCAGAGAGGCCAACCTTTTTGATGTTGTTAGTTTACCTTGTTCAGTGCTATCAGAATAATGACATTTTTTGTCTTTAATAGAGGATGATAAAACACGAAACATCTTAAAATTAGAATTACACGGCACGCACAATGTTAAACCTGTGCAATGAAAATGCGTCTAATTATTCTTCCACAAGAAAAGAATATATCTCACCCTGGTGTTTTACTTAAATGCACAATACAGACGGCATCTTTTTTCTCTGTGCTATGTATCCCTTTACTAAACTGGTAAAATACAAAGAAAACATTTCACAATAAAATGTCAGGTTGCATTCTGTATTTTTGCAAAAATTTAAGCCAGAGTCTATGTATAATTAAATAATGATGCAACAAAAAACGCATTTGGATTCAAGTCAAAATGTAACCCAATTACCAAAATCCAAAATACATAAACTATTAAATCAATTAATACTTTAATTATTAATGCAGAAGTGTTGGATGAAGCTACACAGAAAAAAACACTTAAAATTTGGGAAAAAAATCATTACTAGTTTCTTAAGTTTTAAAAACACAAAACAGGCAATTTAAAGCTTCCCTCTCTCAAAACGTGCAGATTTCCCTTCCATCCTTAAAACTTAAAACATTAAAAAAATGTTTACAGTTCAAATAAACGGGATAATCAAAGTCACATTTTCCTAAATGTACAAAATATATTTGTAGTGGGACAGAAGAGATATGCAGCAACTGTAAAAACAAAACTCAGACTGCATTTTAATTAACTTTAAAACCACAAACAAACACGTTTCCAGTAAAGCTGGGCCTGTTTTCTTTAAAATAAACAAACTACTACCAGAACTAACCAAGTCTTTCACCTAACAATAACAAATGCACTCTGTGATGTCAGAACTTTCCCACACTTCTCAATGCTGCAGGTGTCCAGAATTCTAGTTCTAATTGCAATCTAATAAAGTATGTAATTAGGAGTGGATTGTTTGTCAGTAATTTTACATTTGGATTAATTAGAACAGAATTATGGATCTCATTCTAAGAGCAGTTGTGTATTTATAGACCATTAAATTCTTTTTTTTTTAAATCTGAATAAAGTATATAAAATATCTAATTTACACTTTTCTATATCATTGTTGCTTTTCTCTCTTCAGTTAAAAACAATCAAGGTATTGCACCTAGATAATGAATTTCATTTTACGCAAAATGACAAATCCTGCCAAACAATGATTGACTTGATTGTAGCAATTAATTATGTGGTAAAAGCCCCAAAACTCTACACCACTGCTGATGGGTTTTATTTCTGAGCAATTTGCTTCAAGCAAACTTTGAAAGCAAATCAGAATGCTCAGATCTAGAAGCCAAATGAAAAGGAACAAGCTCAGGACAAATAAATGGGATGTCACAAATGGTACACATGTAGACCCATGAAGCCACGCCCCGTATTCAAATGTAGGTGTTGACCTTACAGGTTGAAGTTACGGCAAAAGAATGAGTGATGACAATAAAGTCTTTGTAATTCACCTCATCCCAAACTCTTGTACCTTCAACACAGAAAAAACACGTCCTATCATTCTCCTGCCTGATGATTTATGGTTTACTAGCTCAGCAAGGTTACGCAACACTGCGTGCCTTCAGATGCATTATTTGAGTCAGTTGAGATTTAATTAAGATCACAGCCTCTAAAATCCCCTTCAAATGAAAATTTACAAAAGACAATGCCGAACACATCCTCATGCAGATTGTTTCCGTTCTGTGCACAGGAACAACACAAACCTAATCCTAGTTTCCATGACGGCAGACAAGAGTCCACAAATGTTGTTTTCTTTTCTGTGCTTGTGTTGTTGTCTTTTGTGTGTCATAAAACCGTGAACCCCAATAATTAAACAGACTGTCAGTAGCCAGGATCTGATGAGTTAGAATGGTCTTTTAAAAACGTCCAGAGGACACAATGTTACACATTATTCAAATGTGCACCTGTATTAAAAATCAAAAACATAATTAGACATTGTTTATTTTTTTCAACTTCGCTGTAGGCAAATCTGCTATAAAATTAATATGCTTAATCAAGTTACTGGTTTCAGCTATCAATTTTGTAAAATGTTTGTCTTCCATATACTGTACTTCTATGCAATGGACAGGAAACACAAGAGGTTACAATGTGATCCAAGTTTCCAGAAAATTGTAAAGCAACAGTAAAGATTGGATATGCCTTGCTTTCCATTTATAAGCATTAAATGCACAAAGTGAAATCTACTCAAAGACAAAAAGGACTGCATTCGTATGTGCTATCTCTCAGAAATCTCCCCTCTATCTCCACGCGTCTTCACAAGTTCACTGCTTGCTTCAGGTTTGTAACAACATCCAAATAGTAACCAAATGAAACAAAGTGGGATCCCCAGAAATACAGCATGTGCAAAAGGCAAAAACAGGAGTGTGAAATGCATAAGATATGTTTTGTGGGCCATCCCAAAAAAACGTCTTTGAAGACCGTAAGAAATAAGAAAGTGAAAAATTCAGTAGTGGGTAGGGCTCTGGACTTGAACTTGAAGGTTGTGGGTTCAACTCCCGGTTGGGGCGCTGCAGTACTACCCTCGAACAAGATATTGCACTCAAGACTTCCCCAGTAAAATACCAAATGGATACAATTTTAAGTTGCTTTGGCTAAAACTGTCAGCCAAATAATATTTAAATAAACAGAAAATAGCCTGGCAGTTTATATTTGATGGAGGAAGTCTGAAAAAGGATATTCCAGGCACATGCTCACCCATACAAATGTACGATCCCAGTATTAATGTAATATCTGGTTGCCTGTGTCATGGTTTAGAAATGACAGGTGCTAGCAGCCTCTCTGCTTGACAGGCCACTGCACAAATAACTGCCTTGCCTGAAAGGGCTAATGCACTACTAATGAACAATAAATCAACTTTGATTATAAACTGTCAGACAAATCAGTTCTCACTTCAGCTCTCACACATTTGAGTCAAAGGCAGCTGTGGAACATTACAGTACACAGACAATGTTTAGATTTTCCTCTCTTCCAATTCAATCATTATGTTTCATGTGAAAATCTGTTTTTCTTCTGCTACCTTCCCTTTTCTGATTCTTGTGCATATATAAAAAGACATTTCTATATACACGTTTGTGTGCACATATAGAGCAGTCTAAGCAAAATAAATATGCTCACTTTGGAGCTCAAGTTTGTGCATAAAAGTCTTAGAAAATGAGAGAAGCTGAGATTAGGAGTGATTATAAATTTGAAAAAAGTGACCTTAAAAGTAAAGAAAAAATATGGGTCTTTTTAAAACATGCATTATGATATTAATTAAAATGATTCTAGTTCAAAGACTCCAGGGGCTTTCACATCATTAAAACTTAAACCACTACTAAGTCAATAACTGTCTTGTAAGTAATACCTCAGGGATATTTGCAAGGGTTAAAACAGTGTGGCAAAAAGGAAGTTTATGCACAGTATTCCAACACTACCACCCATTTCCTGAAAGTCCTGTTTGCAGGAAAATCTTCATATTTGTAGCAGGAAGATTTCACTGTTCACATTTAGGATACTATTAGGGATAACTCACATTGATATTAAATACTAATAGTACATTTTGCAATCATATTCTAAAAAATACAGCTTTATTTCTAATTGTATAAGCAAGACTAACAAGTGAATAAACCTACTCACCATATATTTTCATCTGACATAAAATTATTTGTCTCTGATATTGGTAATGTCTGGAACATTTAGTCAGCTAAGAAGTGAGAAAAACTTCAGCTCAAGTATTGCAACACTGAAGCAAAACAAGAAGACAATTCAGTCCAAACACACAAATATTGCCAAATAAAACAACACAGCCCATTAGAAATTAATTTGCTTCTACACAAAGTTGACTAAATATCAATTAAAAAATTAAGTCTCTTGAACAGCAGCAATAATAAAACACTGAACACATTTTGTCTGTAGCAAAAACAACAAGCCTTTCACACTCTCGTCCACAAGTCAAGCAACATAAATGCTGAAGTGATCCATGCTGCTCCTTTTCAAAAGTCCTGTCTGCGTCTCACCTCTTTAAATAATCCAAATGATAATATTAAACAATAACAGTGATAAAATGCCACACAGAGGAAATATAAAGCCTCTTTTCTTCCCCCAGACAAATTAAATTGTCAAGTTTTACACAAGAAAGCTACCAAAATTGCAGAATCAATCATATTGACAAACCTGACAAACTCCATTTAGCTGCCACCGTAAACAGACTGCTGGGCCATGCAGTTCTAATAAGCCTTGCTGTAGTGTCTTTAGCTTCCTCGGGATACAGACAGATTGCACGCGTAAGGGTGCTTCCCAGGCTGACAAGATGCAAAACTATCCAATCAACCACGCCCTTCTCCACCAATCACAACCAGCCCCTAAACATAATCAATTCAAATGCCCCACACAATAGGCCTCCTCTTTCAGTGACTGCAGGTGAAATAATGCCTTTGTGTGGGGCCCTTTAAAGAAACTACAGTTGATTGCTGTTAACCCTTTGACCTCTGCAGAGCTTGTGACCATGCTTTCGAAACAATGGGAGGGAGAGAAAAAACAACAAAAAAAACAACCTTTAATTAAACAACAGCCGAGTAAATATGGACACGTAGTCAGGGGAAAAAAGTAAAACTGATCCTGCTATCTGCTTTTATTGTTCTGTTAAGCAAATACTTTACAGGGCAACTACATTTTAGGAACAAAGTATGTTATGAACAAGAATTAATAAAAGAAAATGAATTAATAAAACATTACTGCAAATATATCTTTCATAAGAATGTATATTTAATCCTAGATATTTCTTCCAGTTTTTTTGTGTCAGTTATGATGCATGTTGTTTAGTACATGAAGACAAAAGGCATTTATATACACATTTATAAATAACTACATTAAAACTGTATATTATAGAAAGAGACCTTAAAGAAACAAACAGTTCTATGGCAAGCTCATAAAACAGGAAAACATATACAGTGTATAGACACTTTTTTCCATTTAGATTAAAAAACAATTTAGTTTAGGAAGAGTTCTGAAAATATTTAGAATTATTATATTTCACATTAAAAGAACTGAAGAAAAACAGAACCCTGCCCCCTACTGGTAACTTTTACAAATTAGAAAAGGGTAATAAACTCAACAAAAGGCAGAGCTGTCTCAGTTTCGTTCTGAGGTTCAAGGATCTCCAGGCTAGTTTGTATGGTATGTAAAAGAAAAAGATGTTGGTTTAAAAAAATACTTAATAAATAAAAATTAATAAAGACCATTGTATGTATGAAAAAATAGGTACTTTGAAACAGTAATACAATATGTCCTTGATTTTTCAATGCTTGAAATATTCCTCCTCCCTGACCAAACATTTTATCAAGACAACTACTGTACATACAGTATCAATTCCATGTATTGGTTTTAAGCTTTTAAGAAGTCCTCAGAACCTGAGAGGTGATTCTTAGATAATATCACATGAATGTGTAAAATGAAAACAAACTGGAAAAGACCTATTTTTACAATCCCTATGCTAATGTTGTTCAAGTTAAACAAAGGTCCAATAAGTTAGTTAGCCAGAGACTATGTCTCTCTCTAAACTATCCGTCTTAAATATAAAAATTAATAAACTAAAGCTTATCTTCAATACTTGTTAAAGAAGTAGTAATTTTCAGGGGAAAAAAGAATATGCTTGTTTGGTACTGTAACATAAAAAGTGTACTCAAGCTGAACTATATATCTTTGCTCGTCTAACAGAACAACCTGTATTACTGCTGGGCATCTAGCCTCCTTTAACTCAGTCTCCCTGGGGTAGCATGTCGGCATATTTTCAATAAAACACCTTCTTAGCAGTAATAGGCCACTGTTCTCATTTCAGTGGTCCCCTAGGCTTCATGATATATTTAGCAGACATACAGTTCAAGCTTCTTCCTTTTTTAAAAAGATTTTTATATTATGGCATTTACTAATCTTATGGCATGCACTTTTCTATGTATAAAAAAAATTCTATGATTTGTAAACTTTCATCTTTAATTTTCAGTTTTAATCTATTCTCTGCTCTATAGCTCCAATATTCACATAAGAAATAGAAAAGGGGGGGGAAATTGCAACAGTATATCTAAGCTCTGTCTTCCTCTAATTGTTCTACAGTTTAACTATGAGTAATAAGGTTATATCCTGACCAGATGCAAAGGTAAACCTATCTGTGCCAGCTTCAAAGCTCACATGTACAGTAAGAAGGCACAAATTACTGTCTACCTGTGTTTAGGAAAAAAGAAACCGAAAAGATAGTAACATTATCTTGTACAGGTTTCTGATTTCCAACGGACAATTAAAAATGTGTACACATCTACATACCCGTTTTTAACTCAATTAAACAAAATCATGCAAAGTGCACAAAAAAGTAACATTATACTTTGGATGCTTGCATACCGTTTTTGATATTTTGAAACTTAAACTATAATTAAATAATAAAAAAACAGTTCTGCAGCAGTATATGGAATTTTAACAATGAAAACCTACCAAGTCACAGAGCTCCTTATTGAGAGAGGAAGAAAAGGAGCTCTTAGACTTCAAGTGTACACAAAACTCATGTTTAGTCAAAAAACAGAGGGGTTCTCAAAGCAGGTGTGTTAAGCAAACAATAAACACAGATGGCTAAACTCGCAGAACAACAACAATAGTTTAAAAGTAGATGTGCTTCACTGACTCCTTAACTGTAGGCTTTAACACCAGAAAAAGATGTGTCGTCTACGGTCCATCTTCTTACCTTAAGAAGACAAGCACCAAATCTCCTTATCTAAGCAAGTTCCTAGTACTAAACACTGTTTACATAACAGCCCAGGAATAAGGGTTAGCTGACTGATTTACCAATACAATGGCAAGCAGTCCTTATTCTGCATCACTATGTGAAACGACAAGAATAATATTAAACTAACCGAAAGTTTCCTGTTTAAAGATGCCAGCATTTTTTTCTTGAAATTTGTTATGTTTGCTTCTTATGAAGTCTTCTGTGGTTTTAACAGTTAGTCAAAACAGGATACTATTTTCATTTTAAATCATTAAATCCAGAACAAATCTTAGTAAGTTTTATTTGCAACCAGAAAATTGTGGGTGGGGGAATTTTCTTAGTTTATTTTTCAAGTTTTCTATATGAATACTGTAGCATGCTATATTTAGATATATGTTCTTAGAACATTTGAATTCTGCAGGCAAATAAACACGAGCAATACATAATTGTAAGTACCTGATTTTTTCAAATCTTTTTAAAGTGATGTAAAGAATCGTGAATAATTCCTTTTTTCTGATGCACTTTTTGAAGTTGAGCTGCGCAAAAATACCCTGAAGTCTGGAAAAATTACTAATATTAAAATTTGAAATAAATTTAAAGAAACATAACAAAAATAAATTGCATGTCAACCTTGCTAAGGACCTTTTAGGTGTCACAAATCTGTCCTGTGACATCCTGCCATTTTATGATTTAACAGCAACTCAAAACCTAACATTTAGTCAAAAAAACATTTGGAATCATCTAACATCAATATCAATCATCAATAAGTATAATCAATTGATACTAATCTGTTTAAAAAGTCCACAACAACATCTACGACTGCTTCAATTCAATGTAAATGCAACTAGAGAGTGGACAGATAATATATTAATTAAAAAATGAAATGAAACAAACTCTTCATGGGTTAATTTTCTATAACCCTAGGGTTTTAACTTTTCAATCCTGTAAAACAAAGATTCCAATTAGGTCCTCCTGAGAATCTATCTGGTCAGCTGTTTCTAGCACGTACAGTAGTACAGTTACACAGTAGTATTTGAATGGTCTATTTGAAATGTTGCCAAATTTTGAGAAACAACAGCTCAATTAAATAGTTTAATTTTCTTAAGCTTCATGTTTTGATAAGGTTGGCTAAATTCTCAAAAATATCAAAGGCTGGTGCAGTGAATTTCATTTTCACAAAACATTAATGTGCATGTCTGCAATGGTTCATTCTGTGGTCAGAATTCATATTTTAAATATTTATAATATATCTAGATGCATGTTTTCCCAGAAATTCTGAGTAAAATGTTAATTTTTGTTTTCAAGTTAAAATACTATCTTATGAGGACATTTTGCAAAAACACACCTTAAGTCACAAATAAAAGGATATGAGCCAAAGAAAAAAGGTATGAAACAGCAGCAAATTACAATATTTAAAAATCTGCTTTCGGCACATTTTGCATAATGGAATTAAGCTCTTACAGGGTGTCACTAGTCAACAGTGTTTTGTAATGAGAAAAAAGCAGGATCACAAATGTCTAACACAGTCTCCCCCTTTTTAAATGTATGACTTTAAATGAAATTCGCAATGCCAAGAAATTCCAGGTATACTTTTTAGAAAAAATGCAGTATAGTCTAAAAATTGTACAAAATAAAAAATGTTAACAAGCCAGTCCACTGAAAAAAAAATATTACTCATTATTTCATATGTATAAATTGATCATTATTTGGTATTATTTATTGTTTAGCAGACCTGTGATCAATACATTTAAATTCAATGATTCAATCAACCAAAAAGAGAAAATGCAGTTTCACAAACAGCACATAGCTGGCAACAAATAACAGTGATAGAAAATGATGTAAAGAAATAAGAGGGAGGGAGGAAATGTCCTTGAAGCAATATGTACTGTAACAGTGTTACAAGAAAATGGCAAGAAAATAGAAGACTGCCACTTTAAAAATGTGATGCAACTAAATATGACAGCCATCTGATGTATGAAAGTTACTCACAGTCTGAAACAGACTGTCTGGAAACAGAAGAGATGACTTCATTTAGACAGAATTATCAAAATCTGTTTCTAATATATACAGTACACATAATACATTTTTACAATATGACAAGAAAAACAAACTGTAAAATAGATCCTGATCTTTCGTTACACAAGCATGCTGTATCTGTGATATGTTGATAATGCTTGGCATATGATATCGCTCAGAAGCAACACATCAAGTCAGCAAAACGTTGGAAAGTAAAGAATCTTCCCCACACTGTTTCCAGGCCTAGTGGTTTAGGCAAAGATTTCTTTCAACTCTGACATTGATTTAATTAAAGACACCCTGTCATACCAACAGAGAGAAATATATAACATACATACAGTATATGTAAAACATATAAAGATTAATCTGTTTGGGGAAAATGCTTGCCCATTGCCACATTTTTGGTCAACTGTACCTTAAATAAAACAGTTCTTATACACATAAAAAACCATTTGGTTCACATTTCATACAATTAAAACCGTCCACATGAATTAGCCACAATGAATTGCACAAATGAAAACTACCTTGATTATTTTGAACAGGCTTTTATTTACAACAACGCTAATTTCGGCAAAGTCCACACCTTCACTGCACATCCCCAGAAAAACTGCAGCAGCCTCTATTGTCTCGCTATCTCAGCTGGCTTTCCTGCCTGGGCGCTATGCCAGCCAGGCTGGACTGCACCTCATTGTCACTTCGACAGTGGGCTGCTTGCACCAACTGCTGTTATTCAGGGCTTCAGGAAATTTTCTAACCACTGGATGGGCTCCAGTACTGCGCACTAATGAGTTGCAGATTGGAGTGCTTTGGTGTACATGTGTCAGGACAATGCCATGGTCTATAACAGAAACAGTAGTTCAAAACAGTGATTTCTCCTCACTGACAGAAAAAAGCACACCCTCTGCAATCTGTCAAAAACTGCTACACAGTTGGAATAAAAGAAAAAAGAGCATTTACTTTAATCTTCTACTGCCAACTTAAAATGTGGAAAACAGAAAGAACACCATCAGTTGACCTGCAAATGCCCTCTTTGTAACCAGTAATAGGGGTGGAAATATATACATTTACACACATACCTATATGCACAGATACACATACAGTATATAAACAAATTAAGAAGTTAAAAGCTTGCTCTAAGTCTTTTCTGTAAAGAGGTTTCAAAAGATCTTCAGTAGTTATACTGAGAACATTAAGCAGTGTTTTTCCCCAATTGAACCGACAGGCTACAGTAGTAGTCTTAGGCTTTTTTAACCCCTTTTATGCACTTCATTTTATTTCTGTATATTTGTGAACACAAAACAGGAAGCAAATGAATGTGAGCTGTTTTGCTGAAGTCAAGATTAAGCCAAAAATGCACTTAATTATGTGAAGGAAAGATGACCTTACTTTGATTTGGTCTCTGACTGACTCTAATCTCACCTAATTTTAAAAGGCTGGTAATCGTGTAATACTAACAAGTAAAGGAAAAAATAAAATCATACAAAGGCAGTATTTTGTAATAGCCTCAGAGATGACGCCTCAAGCACTGCAATTTCATTTTCCTCTCCCCATTTTTGTGGCTTTGTTTTTTGGCAACCAGTGGAGTGCACATTTGAATCATTATTTTTGATTTACTAGGCAAACCAGGAATACAGAAATGGTTGCTATTGCATTATGCTTTCTTACACTGAAGTAATCTGTGTAGTTGAATTTATATTTTCAATAGATACACGTCTTAAAGAGATTGTTTTCTTTTATGTGCAACCATTATCGGGACAAATGGAAATAAAAACCCAAATGAATAAAAACTAACTGTTCTAATACTACCAATCTTGAATTTACTAGTCTAATCTAGGAATTAAGCTTATGACTGTGGAACCATGTTGACATAACATCTTCAGCTCAGCTGCGCATCACGTAATCCACTATAGGTGGCAGGAATCTTCCCATGATTCCTAGCAGAGTGGCATAGTTAAACACTCCAGCTTCTCAGCATTGCTACAAACGAGACTAATTTTCTTTCCGCAGTGCCAGTGGACTACCAGCAAGGGTCCGACAGTGTTGTTCCTAATTACCTATTCCTTCACTCTTGATCCTGTGGCTCTCGTAATTAGTTACCTGGGGCTGCAATCCAATTTGAAGCGATGACAAGAAAGTGATCCATGAAAAAGTAATAAGTTAAATCCAATTTCAGCCGGCCTCTAATTAAATGCACATGGAACTAATGACTCAAACCCTACCATTTCAGTGATAATGGTAATTAGCGAGGTGGGAGTCACTCTCTCTTTTCCAGCATTGTAGGTGTAAACCATGAGGTAAAGTGGCAGGGACACTCCTAATTACATGTGTCATTTTGTCAGTAATTTACTCACTTTTGACCAGTCAAGTATGTTTAGCTATTCTCAGCTGCCACTGCAGCTGTTCTAATATTTTGTGAAATTAAATGCCTTAAGCAAAAGCATATGCAGCTCTAAATTAAACTTTTCTTACATAATTATGACCACTGAAACCACCCTCTTTTAAAAAACAAAACCAAACTGCAATTTAAAGCTGACTACAAGTCAATCTCTTTGGATGGATGCATTTTTATGTGCTCTTCACTAATTTTTTTCAATATCATTTTTCCACTTCATCAACTTATTTTTTTTATACATAAGTGCATTTCATTTACTAACCTCTCAGCAGAATTTAAGCATTCATGGTTTTATTTACTCCCAGTAAGAATGCTAAACAGGTGGGGGTGTTTCTAAGGCTGTCTGATCATTTCCAGTACACTCTAGAGAGGAATGCCCACCCAAATATCTTATTGTGAAAAAAACGTTTTGTGGTGAAAATGATTAAGTCATTTAAGATTATTCACTTAGATTTAAAAAAAATATATACATCAATACCACCTACTGGATATTTTACGCATTAATCACCTCAAAACTGAAATACAACAATTTTCCATTTGTGCACAAATAATTCACGGAAAAAAATGAAAGAAGTCAGGTAGCAAAATTATAAATTTCAAAATAGATATCTATGTGTGGTGTGTATACAGTATATGCATTACATAAACTTTAGTTTTGTAGACAATTGCATACAGTACTTGTTATATACTAATTCAAACAACAGGGCCAGAATCTCTCAGATGCCCAGAAATTTTATCTGTCACATATTTTATCTTTTTTATCTTTATTCAATCATAGATTATAAGACTTGATTTAACACTTGCAGCTGATCTGCAACGGTTTCTCCCAAAATTTATATCTCTCATCCAAAATTCATAATATAATACTTGAATTCTGGCACATTGCTCACATCAAATAGACAAATGTTGTTTGTCATTTTGACCAGTCGTGGTCATTTTCGAGATCAAAACTGATTCAAAACATATACTGTATTTGACTGGACTTTTTACAAAGGTTGTACTGTAATTTAAATTGATGCTACAAATTTTCTGAAAACTACATGTTGGAAAATAGCGTGAATTAAACTTTAATATTTTATAACTTAATGAGCACATATGCAAGCCCAGCAATCATTATCATCACAGGAACAGGCTTTCAAAAACCGAAGTTAACTCCAGATCGAAAGAGGGAGAGAATATTAACAAATAATACCCTTCTGCTATTTTCACTTCTTTTCTATTTTATAGTCATCCAAAAGAATAGTGTTTAAACTTTCAGTAAATACTTCAAAGACATACACTGTGATTAAATATACAACAAAAGATTCAACTTGTGATTTTCAAACAGCACAGATACTCAAACAAAAAACTTTTAACAGCTTGGGCTATAACATACTGTGTATCATTACAGCATGAGCAATTTACAATTTATTTAGATGCTATATTGAACTTGTGAGGCTCATAAGCTACAAGAGGCTAAAAAAAACGACTAGGCTTTCTTTTCAATAGCTGAGTGACAGGTTGGGCGAGCTCTCTGTATACATTAATAAATTAGAATTTTAATTTTGTCTTTGTCTGCGGGAGATGCTCTAGTACTTCAATATGTACCAACAACTGGCTGTGTAGAGGAATCTGCGATGTGGCCTCCTCTGTTGACCTCTGCTTCACAATCCCCAGCCTGACTATGGAAACTGTTTAGTTTGATCCTTTCAACTTATTTGAATCCTGACAAATAAGCTCACAACTGAAAGGTCAACACAGTCATATTTCATCCTCTGGCGCTATTCTTAAGACATCTGCACAACAAAGAACGTCTTTCAGTACCTGACATTAGACCTAGCTGGTACAATACCTCATTAAAAAATGCTCCCTATGGGAAAAAGCGTATTAAATATTATATATATCAGGCTGTGGTATTAATTACCAAAAATGCCCTCCAGACATTTACATTTATTCACTATCATACAACCCTTATGCTCTAAAGTTGATGTACATTCTTTTTTATTGTCATTGGTAAACCACTTTCTAATACTGAAAATACTGTAATTTAAACAACTGTAAATATGTTAGCAGGAGTAAATACATATCTGTTTCATACTGTTTTGATATATATTTCTTCAAAGAGAGACAGAACCTTTGTACACCCTAAGGTCCAATGTTAAGATCACTGTCTCAAGTCAATCTCTCTTCCCTGCTCCACAGTGCCCCCTGCTGTCTGAGGCAATATTCACTGAGTAGCTGCAGCTATTCAATTTCCCCAGGTCAAGAGAGATTAAAAAACTACACAAATGTTAAGACTGCAGATGGACATAACAATTCTAGCACAACGTGTTACCTTTAAATATTATTAATGTCAAAACTACAATTGGCAGGCTATTGTTCTAAAATCATCTCCGGCCTAAAGAGAATTTGTCAGGTTCTGATAGTTCCTATCTAAACCACTAAAACATGCAAGGTATTACTTTTAGTCTATAATAATACTGAATAATAAAATAATAATGATTTTGAAACGTTAAATGTAATCATAACATGTTTACATATTATTATTGTTGCTTTAATTTTGAATTCATGTAAATCATGCCACAGAAATGCAAAATTAAGTGAAAGAAGGCTCAACAGATCCTGCTCCCATTCCACTCATCACCTGGGATATTCTGGATGTACTGTAGGAACCAAAACAAAAAGGTGTTCGCGACATATTTACTTTATGATGAAGCACTGAAGTGTAGTTAAGAGCTTTGTCACCATTTAAATTCTGCAGTGTTGCCTACGAATTAAACAATACATATAAACTTGAGGGGCCACACAGAAAAAAAATAATTATACCTTCTACTCTTTCAAAGTAAATAATACCACACAACATGTCACATTTGTAAACATGACATGTGGAAGGGTTGCCCGGAATTATTATGTTTCTTGGCAACTGTAAAAGAAACGTACTGTATGTTGTAAGGCAAAATACTGAATACTGCATATATTAATGGTAAAACAAATTAATTTTTTTAAATCGTTGCACTGAAGGTAAATGTGTTGTTTTTATTTAGGTAAACTATCCCTAATGCATACTTCAAATCTGAAAAAAAAGATTACTATGTAATAGAGTTATGATCAAACACACAAGCTTAGTATAGTTTTTTCTTGATTTCCTGTTTATGCACTTTTTTTCTTGTACACTTTGTCCTAAGAATAGAATGCATGCAGCAAACAAATAAGAAAAAAAAATGAACAGCCTAGTTTTGAGAATTTAAATGTTCCACACAGAGATATGAAATGCTAATTATTTTTGCCCCAAACTTGAGATGTTTTCCATTTCGCAATTCAAGATTTGCATTATGAATGGTCAAATTCAGAGAAGGATGAAATGCGGTGCAGTTAAAACTTTCAGAACTGCCGGCTCCTTTTAATCTGAAAGAAGGCGGAGGTCCTTACCTGCAGCCCTGTCTGTTTCTCATTGCTCTTGGGCGACTTCAACCCACTGCTTTGCTGGTGCTGTTGGTGCAGCAAAATTTGTCGCGCAACTTGAAGGGCCTGAGAAAGGATGAAGAAAAGGCAGGACATTTTAATATTTTGTTTGGAACACTTCTCATGGGACTCCATTCCTTTGTAACACAACAGATGTAGCCTAAATAACAACTTGTTCTTGGCCGTCGATAAATAACAAAACAACTCACACTGTGTTGTGAGCAAAACAGACAATTTTTCCATCTTGGTTTCCTTAGAATATATTTACATAGTTTCCTCTGTTATCTCTGCTGAAATTGTGTTCTCATAAAACATAGAAGTTAACAGAACAGCTACTACATGTGAGGAAAGAATTATGTATGTTAATAGTCAGGGGGCTGATAAGCACCAATTTAAGCAGTTTCTTCTTCTAAGAGTAACTGTTAAAAACCATATCCATAGCAAATAGTTTAAAGATAAATTACATTATTAAACATCATTCCTTTCTTTGCCAAAATACGTGTAGTCGTACAATCTCTAGACCAACAGGAACCACAATTACAAACATTATGCATATTTTGCACTTGCAACAGACACAAGAATTACCATATACTATTTTCTGATTTTCACTTCCTTTTAAAGCAAAGAAAAAAATCGTTTATTACTGCTGAAAATCTCTGTTAAAGGACGTGGCCTTCTCAATGGAAAACAAAATCCAGTCCAGTCACATGTTTATTGCTTCAGCTACTCCCTTTTCCCTTACGATAAATAATCAAACATGCCATCCAGAACAAACAAGAAAAATAATGGTCATCAAAACGACACAGATACCAAGAAAAGCAACCAACTGTTCCCACAGCAAGTTATGTGCCTCACACCTACACCAGTAAACCATCTGAGTAAATAACGTCACTCATTCTTTCCATGTTCCACAAACGATTACTCCCACAATTAAACAAACAGTCAAGAGGCAGATCCAAACATTTTTTTACGAAATACATGATTTTCTTTAATTAAATGAATGGATTTCTGAAGAACTGCCCATTGCTATCCAGTAAAAAAAAGCGTCTAGAGGAGAACCAAAAAAAAAAAGCTTTCAACGTTTTCCAAGATCGTAAAGCTTCATAACAAAACTCTTTACAAGAGACCTAGACAGCTCTGTGGCTGCGAGACACAGCTGTGCTGTACGGTAGTGTGCTGACCTTCTGCATCAGAAGGTTTTGTGGGATTACATCATAGAGCTTCATGTTAGGATGGAATATGACCACAGGCTACAGACTGAGGCCAGTCTTCCAGCATTCACTCAAAGCAGGGATCTGCGCTACAAAATACAGCGAAAGCTGCTGAGTCTCTGAGGTGGGAAAATTCATAAGTAGGTTCCACTGAGCACTATCTGAAAAAGGAGCAGGAAGCTAAATAAAAAGCATATTTCCTCTTTTGACGAGATTTTTGGACTTTACAGTAAAGACAGCTTTACAGATGCACTGTAAAAGTATGTAAATAAATTAGATAAATTAATGAATTGCCTTTATATAGCGCTTTTCATCCTAAAGGGTTCTAAAACACTTTACATATAAAAGAGCACTATTTCATCCACTACTGAAGAGCAGCACCTTCTGGGTGACATGCAGTAGTCATTTTGGGCAAACAGCTTCGCTACACAACAGATAAGATATTTAAATCGCAAAAATTACCCTCCACACAAAGATACAATCAGTGTCCATTCATCTGTTTAATTGAGAATTAATAACGTTTCCTCAAAAATAAACACTACAGAGGATATGTGGAATTCAGTTAAATTTACAATTTTCACTTTAAGGACACTCCTTAACAAAACTGATTACCCTGATTTATCAATAAACTGTTTTAGGAAATTAATACGTTTATTTACAATGATTTCCAACGTTTCACTAAAGATGTAGATCACATTAATGCTTCTCTCCAAGCCCATTTTTTATCTGTTAGAACATTTCCTTTTCTTTGGTTTATAAACATTTCACCTCCTGTCTTGATCAGAATCCTGAATAAGAGTCAAACACTAATTTGCCCCACTGCAGACACCTGAAAGTAAGAAATCTGAAAAGACAATGAAAAAAAATCTGAAAGATCAAAAAAATATAATTCTACAATTCGCTCCTTTAAAGTAGAAATTATTTACATTTTGATAACGAATCAGAACATGCTGTCATGATTTTAAGTAAGATCTGATAAAGCCTGATTTGATCAGAGAGGCAATATTTGACCTACAAAAAGTAATTTTGGAACATTGATGAAAAAGCCACTGGAAATAAGCTGTAACTACACGCACAGTAGCAAGGTTCCTGACTTTGAAATGAGAACTCAAATGGGAAAGCCCCCATAGAGCTCACTGTCAAAAGGGCCATTTTATGTGGCTTTAACTAGTGGACAGTATGAGTTTTTTCACTCCTACGCAAAATGAGCAATCAAAAGAAATTGTGCAGCATAGACGATAAAAACACAATCTAAATATAGTGCTAAATTACATGTGCATCAAAACTTGACATTTAACACTAATTCTAATTAAAATACTTTTACATCCGTCAGAAAGGAACACGGCCTTTCATTTTGACATTGTTTTATGACAGTTTTGTAAAAACCAAAGCTAAATACTATCAAAGTGCACCTCAAATATATTTAGTTGCTTATTTCAGCATTTTCAGCTTAACGGGGGATACGGAAGTAGGTATTTCTTTCAAATAAAGAAAAAAATAACTTTCTGAGCCATAAAAGTACACACAACCCCAGGCTGTAAAAGAAAGATATCAAGTTATAGCTGTTAAAACGGTGTTCTCTCAGATAATGAAAAGTACTGTTGAGTGCTGAAAATATTCTTCCAAGAATATCTGAAAAAATTACATCTCAGAATGAACAAGAGATTAAAGACAGAGGAATATACCACACTCTTGCCTTGATACTTGCGCTGAAGCTGTGATCTGGCTGTTTCAATGAAGTGGGGGTTTCAAGAATATGAGGGAAAGATATTTGAATAAACAGGAAGTGCTGTGTGGCTGAAGCACATTCTGAAATGAAAATGTACTGGAACACTGCCCTTTCCAGGCCACTGAAGGAGCCCTGTCTTCCTACTAGCAGAGAGTACATTGTCTGATGGAGAACAGATACTAACAACAGTTTACTGATCAGTTCACATTTCTTACTGTTTTTAAATAAACCACTTAAAACAATTATTGCAATCATGCCCCTCCAATGATGAACCAAAACCTGAAGAAATCATATCCAACTTTAAAAGCTCATTAAAAAACACACCCCAATAATTAACAAATGTGGAAACAAAACAAGATTGAGGAACCAAAACTCTTGAGTGGCTTCAAAACGCTTAGGGTAGCAGGAAAATAAGATAAACGAGCTTGCATACATGCTCTTGGGTGTGCCTTCCAAACTATCTGCGACTAGTGTGTGGGTTACATTTCAAATTCAAACTCTCGGAGAAAGCAGATAATGTAGATGCTACAAGGAAACGTTACATGGCTTTGGAATAATTCACACGCGAAAACAAAGAAAACCCTCCCCAGAATTCTGTGAACAAATGCATTGTTACCGAGGCAAAAATCAGACTAGTGCAAGGGGTCTGATTTGTTGTTTAGCAAGTAGTCTGTGGCTGCCTGTCATTCTGTGCGCTAATGCTGCCCTAAAATAACTCATTGTGAGCTGTCACTGGGATGTTTACATAGCACCCACTCTTTTCTTCATACAAGGATTTTTTTTTTCCCTTGGAATTCATCTTTTGATCTTGCATTCAAAGGTACTGTGGCTTGATAGACACACAAGTCTAAAAGCAAATCCAGACGCCAGAGATAAACTGCCAGTGTATGACAGGCAAGAGCATCGAAAAGCTTATAAAAATGAGGAGAACAGCATGTTGTCTGAGTACTACAATGGTACAAATCAAGAGACATATTAGGTGGAACTGATCAGATACAAAAACAGTTCAAAAGACAGATAATAGAAACAGGCGACTGGGTTACAAAGGAACAGAACCATTAGATGCTATAAGCAGGATTTTTGTATGCGAAAAGAAAAAAAAATAGCGATAAGTATATCTTAAAAAAGCATTCTTTTAAAAATCATACTATTTTAGTGTATGAGGCAGTTGTTACAATGTTTAATTACTGTACTTTTTCAATACTACTAATCAATCATTTTAGCAACAAATGCTACATTTTGTTAATCTCTATTTGGTGGAGTGCAGTTAAATATTCAGCAATGTAAGACACTTAACATTTAAGATGCTTTCATTAGAATTCAATGCTCAAATTGTTTGTAGCACAACTGTTAATTAATAAGAAATGGACAAAGAACAGAAGATTTACATGCACTCTTATAATGAAGCCTGCAGGTATTGCTGATTAAAAACACCCTCCAGGATCTGACAAGGTCTCTCTTATCAGCAACAAAGACTTTCTATTTGGTATTCTTGTCAAATATAATGCAGCCAATCTTTTTTACATATGTTCAAAGTTCACATCACTCTCATATTACTGTATTTTACATAATAAACAACTATTCTCTTATCTGCACATACGTCCACTTAAAATTAGCAAATAATACCAGTAATGGCCTGATATCCCAGGGGTTTGAAGGAATGATAAGGCAAGCTGTTAAGCAGTAACACAGTAATGTTTTAGTCCTATGTCCTCAGTCCTAAAAAGCAACATTTTGTTGGTGACACAATATTTCACTTAGATGTTTTTACTTAATTACTTAGAATAATTTAGGAAATGGGTTTTATGTTTTTTTCAGTGTAAGTTTTACAAATGCTTTTTTTTAATTCCAGCAGTGAAAGTCCACACCCAGTTTACATTATCCCCTCCTGAAGAGGGTCTTCCTTCATTTATTACTCATTCTGTGAGGAAAGTTACTAGGCATATCGGCTAACATGGCAAACTCCTGTGCATCTGCAGTCAAGCCTTCTATGCCTACATTGAAATACTAGAAACGTCTAGCTGAAAAGAATTAGGAGGAAAACAAAAATAAGGCACAAAGACTTCCCAAGGGTCACATGACACTATCTCTTTGAAACATTTATCAAAAAACAAATATTGCCCAGAAACATTGAAAAAATAAACTGCCGAAAATGGGGCTTCTAAAAATGACCAAAAACTAAAACAGTGGTTTTGTTCAACGCAGAAGAGTTTCTTTCTCATGTTATCCAGGGGGAACATGTCTTTCTGAAAAAAATTAAGGACTGCTTATTTGTTCAGGTCTATCACAGGAGACCACTCTATATTCCTTCTATTCAGTGATGTCCTAGACTTGAATGCCATAGAAGACCTTGAATGTGAAATGGCTTCAAACTAATTGCTCTAATTGCTTGAAGATGTGCAGGCAGGTGAAACTCGATCCCCCTGGCCATTGTAGAGACCAGGAACAACACAGGAATGTTTACACAGTGGTTGGAGTTTAATAGACAGGAGACCTGAGCTTTCAGACAGCCGGCAAAAACACTGCTAATAGGTTACCTCTTAATGTAGTCCTCCTTTTAAAAAATACCATTTTTGCCGTCTGCATGGCAGTGTCCTAAATGTCAAGGTTATCTAGCTGACTTTCTGAGTGAGCACACATCTTAACGCACCTGACATTTATACCAGAAATTCTATCCTGCATGCATTTCATCTTTAAACAAGATGCCCATTATACATCAGTCACCTTGTAAACAAGCTCATCTCTTTTGCTTTCCAGTTTTTTTTTCCCTCAATGTGATCTTTTTGTCAATCAGATGAATCTTGGTAGCTTCACTATAACTTTAGTTTGGGCTATTACAAATATGACTTAAAAATGCTGTGCAGTCAGCTTTTGAATTTGTCTGAGCTTGTACAGATCTTTAGGACTGCATATTTTTCATTCAAATGCCCAATATATGAGGTGGGGGGAAGTGAATGCATGGACATATATTAATGGACTTCACTTACAGTAAGTGTCATTTTAATTGAAATGCATATGATTTGGGATAAATTCTTGAAAACGTGTGAGCGGACAGCAGAGAGGATAAAACTATTTGTATTAATTGCATTTTCTTGTATTATAGGCATTTATCTGCAATGCAAAATAGAAAGGTAAATTTTCACTATTAAGTATATAATTAATGCCATTCCAAAAAGGCTCTCCACATTGAAAAAGGCACCAATGTTCAGATCCAACACATTACAACCCATCTACAAAATGCTCTCTAACTGATGTTTAGATTTCCAAACTAATTCATGTAGAATACATAAATAAATCAGTGTTTCATATCCACTTCAAACCACTATATCCCATTCCTTTGCAACACTTTTCAGCAAATCTATTAATATTTATGACAACACTAAACATTTCAAATTGCCATGTTTAAACAATATAAAACTCAGCATGCAATTATGTAAGATACAAGCCGACTTCAATAAAAATCTAATTTTGTTTATTCGCCCAATAACAGGTAGCGCTGTGTCTTACAATTGTTTTTTTTTCCCCAAAATGAAACATTCTTATTTTCTGAGCCTATTTAATATTTTATGCACACACACACACAAAAACAATACAAATGGAAGTAAAATCAAGGAAATGAGATGGATGATGAAATGGTGGGAGATTGGGAGAGAGAAGCAGAATTAGAAGAGTAAATACTGTCCCCCTGAGAAGTTCCCCTTGTAACTCTCAATGCAGGCAGTGCCTGGTACCGAGGACTGCCCTGCACATTGGAGAGGTCACCTTAGCTATGCCAGACTGACAGGTTCAGTTTACAGCAGGCCATCGTTTTGTTTGGATTTTCTGGCCTTGCTCAACACCAGCTTAACAACAGATGGCAAGAAAACTTTCATTATGCTGCTGAGGCCCAAACTGCAAACAACCACACAGAACTGCCAACGGATTAACTGTCTGTGTGCTGCAAGGAGCCAATATGCTCCACCGCTGTGGCAAAAGAAGATTTAGAGCAAGAGCAAAAACATTTGTTTACATGTAGTAACCTAATGATTTTGGAGCATTTTAATTAAAAGAGAAACTTCTGATTTTGCTGCTGTATCCCAAAAAATACATTCTGCAGTTACGGGCTACATTCTGGGTGGGGGGATTAGAAGGCATTTGAACTTTTCTTTACTGAAAAGGTGACAAAACTGGTTTGCATTTCTCTGAATCGAAAAAGACAGCTGCAATAGTTAAAGATATGAATTCAAATGATGCTAGAAGTATCAATATATTCAAAGTCATGGAATTACAGTTGAGATGCAAATGTCAGCTTTTACTGATTTATCTACTGGTCACTAGTTTTTTTTGTTTAACCACAACCAACCATACTAATCAGACTACAGTGCATTGGACCACCCAAATGCACTGTACCACAACTTGGCATGAAATGGCCATTTTCTCACACCACTAATTGTTCAAATCCCAAGGCATTATTTACAGAGTCCTGAAAGTGTTCATCTCCCCTTACAATTCTGAAAAATGGTTGATAAATGCTTGTTTTCTCTGTGATCTTTTAAATCTGTCTAAATATATGATTATTATCTTTTCAGTTTTGTTTCAAGTAATGCAGCAAGAAAAGTCATCTGAGGTCTTTGAGGACATCTGAATACACTTACCCCTAATGTTGCCAAGTGGTTCTCCACATGTATGTAGGTGTTCTATTATAAAACCATGTATATACATTCAGATTTCTCTTTCAAATGCCTTCTATACTATTCTAGTCCAATCTCCACGCATATGAGACTTCATAGAGTGTGAAAATGGATGTAAAACAATACCTGTGGCACTTTTAGATTTGAAAGAAGATGTAATTTGGTTTATAAAAAATATTTTACATTATGGGGACTTCCCCACATCCTGTGTTTGTCAGGAGTTCTCTTTGTGGGAACATTTTCTCACATTTTGTCCCCACATTGGCAGAAATTCATGCTCACCCACTGACACACAAACACACACAGTACCATTCTTCCAGTCTAGTCTGATCATAAAATCATAAAACACAACTTTAGATTGTGACTGAATAAATGAACAAATCTCTTTTCCACCAAGGAATTTTAGGAACAGTCTCTCCACGGTTATTGAATGAAAATTGTGTTTATTACTCCTTTAGTGTGGTGTAAACTCATAAACACCATCCAAGAGTACAAGGAAAACTGTCAACTAAATATTGTTTCCCTCATGTGCTGCTCTTCCAAGTCAATTACACCTTTCAACTTTAGAGGCATTGTATGATAAACTGGCAGTAAAAATCATTCACATTAATACACCATTGTGCATCTGCTGCAAAAGGTAATTAAAGAAGTAAATGACTCATAAGAATAGACATATTAGCTGCAAAATGAAAGGCAACTGAGCCGCCACATGAAAATATGTACCATTAAGATACTGCATTTTCATATTCTTGTAATCAGCTCCAGTAGCCTGATGCTTATTTAATCCACTTCACTGCTAAGTCTATCAACAACTGATTTCGCCATTCTCTCCCTACTTCACATTATGCCCAGATACTTGGGATGAATAGAATCACTAAAGCGAGGTCACAAGAAGGAAAAATTGACTGGGGGAGAGAGAAGTCAAAGCTTTAGCTTCATTTATATGACAAAGAAACTAAGCAGGGCAGCACACTGTACTTGTCTGCCTCTCTGAGATACCTTAAGGGGTGTCCAAAAGCACATTCTTCCCTCGTTAATTTCAAAGAGCTTTTGAAACAAATACCAAACCACAGATACATATGTGTATTAATTCCAGTGCCTGCCACTCTGATATGTTAATGGTTATGAACTGCTCTGCTGTATTGCAGTCTGTATTTGTTTCAAACGTGTTTTTACACCTGCCGAGAATGAAGACTGAAAGCTACAGTACAGTATATGCAATTATTAGGTTGCATTCACCTAAAAAATGTAATGTTTTTTTTCAATTAGAATTTTGATTCTGTGGTGTTTTTTTTTCAATAGCCATTATTTATTCCCCTGTGAATATTTACATTGTAGAGATTTTTGAAATGTTGCCATTATAGAATCCTGGAGGAACTAACCAATAAATGCCTAAAAATCTGAAAACAATTATAAAACTATAGAACCAAAAACCATCCCAGCTTTTTATTCTAGTAGCCCCCAGACTGTGTAAACACACTATAGGGTCACTGCTCTGGGTTTAACCAAGAGATGGCATGTATAGATCATATTTAGAGTTATGATCATTGATTTGCTGAAGAAAATAATATAATTCTTTTTCACCACACCCAAGCTAAACTGAAGGTTACAGGCCATTACACTATAACAAATCTACACTGCTTAATGCTCTGCAACTTAACACGGTATCTTTAGTGCACAGAAGTTATAAGACACTTTTCAGACTTCAACAAAATTTGAACTGTAAAATGTCCAAATAAAAAAGGGACCCTTTTATTCTTTTCTTAAAGACTTGTTTTTCTCTTCAGATAGAGTACTCACTAAGACAAGCAAATAGCTTCTGGCTTCACAGCTCCTTAATCAGAATCTCTTGAAAAGAAGAAGATTTGTATTTCCTGGCCTTGCATTTGATTTTTCACATATGAAATAAGGATTTTACAATGAAAACTAGCATGACTTGTCTGCCTCTCTAAGATACCTTAAATTAGACCGTTAAGCTGAAAATCAATTAAATTTTACAAGGCAACCAATTACTTAACAACAAGGATCACATTTTTGCAAGGCTCTGAATTTGGCCTGATGCAATGGCTATTATATGCACTACTTTATCTTTGACTAATCTACTGCTTATTATTGTCATGCTGTTCATATTAAAATGCGAACAGAAGCACAATACAGTTGCCATTGCATCACATTTACATATCTACAAGTCATTTTGGTGCATAAACATGAAAAAATTAAATGATAAGCATATAAAAACGCTTTTCCTTTGTAATGACAAAAAACATTATGCATTTGGCACCCATAATGTTTTAATAAGGTCTGCCACTCTTTTTTCCTCTTGATTTTAATATGGAATAAATATGAAAGGTACTTTTGGAGTAATTGTGATATCATTATTCTGTTTAGAAAGTGAGTACTCAGATTAATCACAGAAAACCTGATTAGCAAAGTGTCAGTATTGAGTTACAAAATAGAAATGTCTTGCAGGGAATGGTGAGTTCACACATTGAAGTAATACAATTCCACAGTTCAGAGGGAAGAAATAACCTAGATCTGAAAAAAAACAGTTTTTATCACAATGTCTGTGACCACAAAGACATTAAACATTACTGTGATTTCAATACTACAATAAGGTGGACTGCAACCATGATTTGATACATCAAAATAAATAAGTCTAAAGGCAGAATGAGCCGATACTGAAGTCTGTAAATTAAAGTATACCTCTGATGTTGAAAAATATACTGTTTTTGTATTGTTTCAGAAAATCTGCTCAATGATTTTAACAAATGCTTGTATATACTGTTTAAGTGCAGGTGGCATTACATATAAAAAGTAAAGTAATCCCATGAATACCACCTGAAAATATTTTCCAAGAAATACTAGATGAATATATAATAAAAAATGTAATACTACTAACAGTGGTTTTCAGACTTTTCCTTAACAGGGTTTTGAAAATGACAAACAGAAATATTTGATCAAATTGTTCAAAGTAATATGCACTGCTTAAGACCTGGATCAACCGCACAGTCAAAAACTGGTGCAGATGCTTCCCAATGGGAATGAAAACATTTTGTTTTAATCAGAATATACCCCTAAATCTTTACAATTGAACTTCCATCTGTTCAACGGGGTACCTGATACTCCAGCAATAAGGCTGAAGAATAGGCTAAACAATAAAGAGTTTCAATCATTACAGCTTTAGGCTCAAGTGGACTCTCGAGTCTGCAGTGCAAATGGGAGGCAATTTATCTTTTCTTTGGTTGGAGTTTGGAGTCTGTAATATCCACTTTATAAATACAGTTTGTATTGTATGGGGATCATTAAACCATAAACCAAAAAAGAGGTTGAAGAAAAATGGTCAAAACATTTTTTTTTAATGTGGGCTGTCCTTTTTAAGATGTGTGAAACAAGATTACTAGGGGGCAAAATGAACATTCCTTCAAGGTAAATGACAAAAGTAACAGTCTGAGTGACAGAGTAGAGATCGGCTCCTCAAAAAAAGTCTCTCTCACTACTTTCGTCTGCTTATATGAACTGGATGTGGCACTGAATGAATGAATTCACCTCAGGGACATGTTTGTTCTGTTGTTTCCGTTTTGCGTAATAATCCACAACAAACCAGAAAAATCTTTAATGCTCTTGGCAGATCAAAAGCTGTGATGTGCTAAAACGCCAGGGAATTTGTGCCCTTCCTCTCCTCCAGGTGGAAAAGGATTACCATCCCTTCTCTCTCTATTGAGTAATCAAGCATTTAATTCCTCAGCCCGCCCTGCACTGCTGATTCCATAGGAAAGAATGGAAGCCAAGATAGAAAGATAAGATCAACTGGACCAATACAGTGGTTTGCCTTTTGATGGAGCTTCATTTAAACTGTTGCTATATCTCTTCTAAGAATGTCTGAAGGATCACACACAAGGCTTCTGTTATTACCATTGCTCTTTTTACTTGCTGGAGTACTGAAGTAAAAGAAAACCACTCATTTTTAAAACAGAAACCGTGCAGTTTGCAAACCTAAAGCATTCAATATAGAAATGTACCTACGATGGTCAGCAAATAATTCCATAATCTCCTTCCTGCACATTTGAAACACATTTTCTACAATCCAACATATTCTGTAACTCAGAGTTCTAATTATTTTTCCATATGTCCGTGAAACAGAGCATACAGAGATGCGATCAGGGCTCTGGACTTATAACTGGATGGTTGTGGATTCAAATCCCAGGTGTGGCACTGGTATTGTACCCTTGAGCAGAGTACTGCACTCAGAACACTAAAAATGCCCGCTGTGTAAATAGGCACAAACACAAGTTGGCTTGGATAAATGCATAAGACAAAATAAATCAATAATGATAATACAGCAAGCATTTCAGTTTGCCAATACAAAACATTGCATATACAATAATGAGGACATAAATGTCAAGGGGTTGTAGAATTAAGCATAAGGGTGAACCAAAAAATGTAGTTAAATATAAATTTTCTAATTTGAGAATGCATTACCCTTGCTGTGATGTAAAAGTGTACCGACTTTTTACCTGCCTCCTTAAAATAAAGTTGCTTTTACAGCCAGGTCCATTATTAAAGCATGTGCAGGAAATATTAAAAAAAAAAGAAAATGCAGATAAAACTGAACTAAAGAACTAGCTCTGCAGGAATCAAGGGCATGTCTGCTCTACTCTGAGGTAACACTAAATGACAGGCTGCTGTTCAAGTCCATTAGCTGCTATGTGATAGGAGCACATCTACCAGCACACGACCTGTGAAGAATCTTAGATCTCTTTAAATCTTTGAATTGGATTGCCGCATTAATTCTTTAGAACTGTAATCTCTCAACCAAGTCAAATTACCCTCATTAACCGTGCAAGAAAACTGCCTCTGTAATAAGTTTAGAAAAAAAGTATTTATTACCAATAATCACCCCATTAATAGGAGGCAGCGTAAACTGATTTTTTTTTTCTGCTGATTAGGTATAAAAATGAGAAATAGGAAGGACATTTTTACACTGCGCATATGAAGCTTACACTCTTGAGTTATGTTTCTTGGGCAACTACACACGTTACAGAGGTAGCAAAGCACTGTTACATCTTTTGTGGGTCTGCCCTTCAGTTTATACGCTAGCCCAGAGCAGCACGTCTTTGAATGTGGGACTGCAAGCTATTTCAATTGCATAGATTCTATGTGGGTGAGCTTATTACTTTTTAGGCATGTGATGGTAAAGGTCTGGCCATTTCAACTTTGTACTGTACTTTTTGCTCTTGATTTCCCACCATTCAAGGATTGTGGAACAACCAAATTATAGAGATTTCCCTATTTAGAAACATTTCAAACACATGGGGATCACTGACTGATTCTAACTCAGCTCTAATACATTTAAACCCATAGAAGATTCCAAGACCTTCTTCTGAAAGTCTAACAATAACATTACTTTTCAAAAATACAGCTATGTGTGGTTAACAGATGTTTAGAATGACAGAGCACTGTAATCCAGATTTAGATCCACTGTTACACTTTTTTCAGGAAATTGCCTAACACTTCATCATATACTGGATGATGCAACATCTGCAACCAAACTCTACCTTTCTAAACATAAAACCAAGACGAAAATATTTTAATTTAAAATGTCACAATTTTTCTTACAATCCTATGTATGAAAAATGCAGTGACCTGTTTATCATTTACAAGTAAAATGTATATAGACAGACAAACTGGAAAATATTTTCAAAAAGTCTTATTTGTAAAGAAACATTTTTTACACTGTGAAACTTTAATGGCCCCATGTTAAATGTTTGGAGAATATTTCTGCATTGTTTAAATGTGTATTAAATACTCTCAATACAGTATGTCAAGTAATAGAATAAAGTACAGCGAGCATCATTACAAACTTGTCACTCTATGAATGTATGGTATTAGAATTACTGATTAAATGTTTTTGGTGTCATTTTGATGAACTGATCAGTCAGTTTGGTCAAACTGTGAATACACTCATGTGACTTTGACACAAGCAATAAACCATGTCATTAATAGGAGAGCAGAATGAGCATAGGGTGATAAGGTGATTGAACCTGCTGGATGTCAAACCTGGTAAAAAGTAAGGAAGAAAAATACAAAAAGGAACAAGCCCTGCTTATCAAGAGAAAAACACGTTGGGTGGAGGCAAGTCTGTTTGCACACTGTTCCGTGTTGTCTGGAGTGTTAAAGGCTAGTAATTTCTAACCTGGCCAAAAGTTACAGCAAAACACAATTAAAAACAGCCCACAACATCTTACCTGTCTTGAGTGTCTAACTGCCACAGAACTTCACTTGTAGTGTCTGGCGGTAACAGACTTTATGGCACTACTACACTGATCTGGGAAATTGTTGTCCTTCCTGTGGGCTCATCTTGATTTTACAACATTCCAAAATGACAACACATGTCATGCTGCTTGCGTAACAATAACCTACTTATAAGATATGAATGTATGACAGACATGTTGTACATGTCCTGTTCAACATGAGCTCCACTGAAGATCTGAGGGATAAGTTGGAACAACTTGTCAATTTGGGTTGAGAGACCAGAGAACAGCCACGTGTTTCCCCATATTTGGAACAGGATCCCACAAGAAAGCATCTACAACCTGGCACAAAGCACATGTTGTAGATACATACTGTAGCTTCTTAAGGTAGCCACACAGAAGCTACTTTCATGTCAATTTCACAGTAGATCCACACGGAAGAGTCTCTATCTCTATCTCATCAGTTCAATAGAACTTAAGAGCACCTTCTAGAAACTGAACAAAAACATTATTTTCCTGATAACTGAATTTATTGCAGTTGGAAGTGATACATTTCTTTTGATGTTCTGTATACAGTAATATACATCTCTCATACTTCTGTGCAGAAATGATCTATTTTATATTAATTCAATTGTCAATATTCAATTTTATATTAACAGCTCACACATGGGGCAATGACAAAAGGCATCCACTCAGAGGGCAGGTTCTACTCTGCAGTCCAGAGTTTGTTGGTTCAAACCTGGGTCATGCTTCTGGCTTAGCCAGGTACAACAGAGACCCCTAAGAGAGGCAGGGAGGTTGGCTAAAGTTCCCTTAACGTGTCACATAACAGCCACCAGAGGAGTTGCGAGTTTGCAGGGTGTTATTATCTGTGAGAGATGTGTCAGTCCTTTATTTGATACTGACCTCTGCTACTTCCGCTAGGGGCTTGCAGTGACAACACTAAGCAGATGATGACAATGCACAGATCCCACACACCTCCCTTACCCAGTAGTAATGTCTCCACTCTGTAGTCTGATCTGGTCAGTTCTCCAAGGCAATCACACTGCTGCTGCAAGTGGTGATGGTGGACCAGAATTGCCAGTATGTTGACTGGTGACTATGTGCTGTTGGAAGTTCTTGGACATTAAACCAAGGTCTTGGCTTTTTGGTCATTACTTTTTGAAAGAGCAGAGGTATCCTAGCCAGTATCCTGGCTAAATTAATGTCTTGAGCTAGTACATGTCCTAAAGCTTCCCCTTATTTCAATTAGTGAAATCGTTTCTGACTTTTCCATCTGATCTTCTGTATAGCTATGCATAATAGCTGCCACATGTTAACCAAATGAGAGCTGCACTTTGGTGAATGTTCAAGTAGTTGGTGCTTTCCTTTTCTTCAAGCACTTTGACATACTTTGGGTTGAAAGGAGCTACATAAATATGAGGAGTTATTACTATAGTGGTAAGAGAGCAGTAGCCGTAAACTGCACTGAATAATGACATTTCATTCCAAAATTACAGATGAGGGGAGTGCATCAAAGAGATCTCTTTTTAAAAAAAGTGCTGTTGACATTAGATCAAAAAGATACTTCGAACATCATATTCACACAGCAATTATAATTACACAGAGTCTCAGTCATTCATTTCTATCTTCAGTTCATTCTATCTTCTATAAACTGCTACCATTTCTCTTTTTCTCATCTCTTAATGGAAGAAAATTTCATCATAACAAAGCTGGTAATATAAGAAATGGAATTTCTCAACTCATAAAAGGGACTGACACAGCTATCTTTACATTCTTCATTGCAAAACTCCAGCTGTTTAAAACTTTGTTTAAAACTTTCAAGAACCTCATATTCTAAAAAAAAAACATCAAATGGATAGATAAAAAACATCAAAAGTGATATATTTAATTGAAGAAAAAGTAACCTGAAGTGTTATGGTATGTTTAATTAGGTAACCGGCTTTATCCTTTTTTCTACTTATCATTTTTTCAATTAAAACTCCACAAATGGAAAAATCAAGAGGAAAAAGGTATGCATCCATCCATCCATTTTCAGAACACTTCGTCTTCAGCTTTGGAAGCAGTTAGAGCAGGGCAGACACATAGACACAGACAGCCTCACACCAGGGCCAGTTTTCCCAGAAGCCAATTAGCCTACCACAACGTCTTTGGACTGAGGGAGGAAACCCATGTCAAAACAGAGAGAACATCCATACTCAATGCAGATAGAACCACAGGTCTGGAATTAATCCCAGGGACCCTGCACTGCAAGGAAGCAATGATTACCGCTTCACTGTCCAAAAGACATTTATCTGTATTTCAAACAACAAAATTCTGAATTGTAAACCATGTAAACCTACCTACTACTATTTCATTATTAAGAAAAAATAACATCACTGCAGTTTTCAGACAAGCTTCCTAAAAATGTAGCAAATATGTATAAAACAAAGCAATATGCCTACGTAACAGCTAGCATGTTTGCGCACATCATTTTCCTATTATTTCTGAGCACCATGGTTAGTTTCAGTAAACATAACAAAACCTAATTTACAGTGATTCTTCCTTGGCAAGAAAGCAAGTTGAGACAGCATTGCCCTATGGCTGCTGTTCTCTTCAATAACTTATTACCCCAACTATTATCATAACCACACCCGGATGTTACAAGAGTCTTTAATGATTCACACTAGCTAAGTAAGTCCTCAGATTTGATTCACTGCGACACAGACAAGCAAAAGGCTTCAGGAAAAGAAGGAACTGTCTGCTTGCTCAGCTCCGCACCTGGGAGAAATGGCACCTCCTGAGGCTACGAGTATCACGAGATAAAATCCATATTGCAACGGAATGAAAATACGCATGATTAGTTAAAAAGAAAAAAAATGTCTGTACAGTACTTCTATTAATGTGTTTCATTTCAACAGCTCTGCATAAACATCAGGTGTAATCATGGTGCAGTTCGATGGGTGGATGCCAAGAATGTCTATTATCAGGTTTCTTTTAAACTAAAGCTGTTTACTTACACCGGTGTTTTGTGTTACTGTAGTTATCACCGGAATTCAACACAATTGTGAACACTGTTCTTAACAAAATAATTACTAAGGTAACAATAAAAACAGAAAAGCAGTGAATTTCACATATGGTAAAATCTTGAACTCAAAAGTGTGTAAACTCAAATACTCACTTCTAAATTCACACCTATTTATAATAAAAAATATAACACATACAAACCACAGTTCTAGTTTTCACGAATGACATTTTTGGGTCATTCAAGGTTAAATATATAAAACTACACTGTGCGATAAAAATGAGAAATTTTACTAAAGCATGCTATAAATGTACAGTCATAAAGATACTTATTTCTATTGTGGGTCCAATTCGGGCCGTTTTTTTCTCCTCAACATCTGTTTGAAATATGTAGCACACAATTGTGTTCCTGGCTGCAGCTCAGGTGGTTAAAATAAAGGACAAACAGACTACTGTGTGTAAACTCTCCTCCAGCCCTGAAAAATGTTATTAAGTCAGGAGCACGGCAAATACTGCAGCTACCAAGTTTATAAGGGCCGTGGAACTATCAAGGAATGATCCGGTTTTATTAACTGGAATGGCCGTGCAGTGATCTGGTTAGTTGGGAGGATTGCAATGTGCAACAATTCTTACTGTATGACTAGGAATGGCAGTGCAAAAGGTGATAGGCCAATTATATCACGTATTGTTTACCATTCTTAAGAATAATCTATAGCTTAAATTCCCAGCTCTGCTTTCTCCTGATGTAAGTAGCTTAGATTTAAATGCTCATTGTGGTCTCGACCAAATAGCAAGACCATCATTAATACAAGGTATCAAATTCCAAATAAACCTAATACATTTTTCATATATACACACAAAGAAATTTTACAGGAATACAATGAAGATGCCCCCTAGACAGTGCTGCCAAAAAGCAACAAGCACAGCAGGAGAGAAGACAGGAACGAGGGATAATCTTACATCAGTGCAGGCAGAAGGAGACCCCAATTCCCCATGGCACCTTTTTCAATTTAACACAACACTCAACAGGATTTTGGTCACTCTTAACTCCCCTACTTATCTGACACTTCTACATTAAAAATACTAGCCATGTCATGATTAAAAGCTTTCACTTTTTTTCTGTCTAGCGAGTGGTAATGTGAGATGGCTTTCTACTTACTTCTAAACCATCCAGAAATAGCCCCTAGCTTTTCACACCTATCTAGATTTTAGCCAAAGATAAGGAAGTAATTTATAGTTTTATTAGGCATATTATTTCCCCCTATTCCCATTATTCCTACATCTGGGAGCTGTTTTGCATGGAACTTATTATTCAAACTTAAGACTAAGGATTGTTTTAGTTCATGCACCAGCATGAACTTTCATGGCATCAAGAGGACAAGATGGATACAAAAGCAGTCCATCACAGGGATTACCTAAAGCAATACTGGTCCTGGAGTCTACAGCCTGATGGACTGGGACAAGTGGGGTCAAGTACCTCATTCAAGGTACAACAGCAGGGTCTGCAGTAGGGACTCGAACCCACAACCCACCAGTTATGAGACTTTCCCACTATTCTATACGCCCCAGAGGTTAAATAATAAGAGGGGAAAAAAAGTCTGAGAAATATTTTTTAAAAAGCTTTTGTGCTAGTATTGAACTCTGGCCTTGTTAATGTACTGCCAAAGTGTTTCTTGAAAATGTCAGCGTGTCAAGCCTAATACATTTTTAAAAATGATACACTTCTCCGAGTATTTCCGCGGCTCATAATTTTGCACCGAAACCAGCAGTTCTTGGCTACATATTGAAAAGTCCCAACATGCTTCAGTGTGCTTTAGTCTGGTGTTGCCCTCACTTGTGATTTTGTAGAGGAGGCTGAAGTGTACAGAGTATTTACTGATCCAGTTATCTTGTCCTGTGACAGGCAGAATCAATCAATCACTAGGCTGTGCTCCATTCCTGTATTCCAGGCACATTGCTTCACTTCAGGATACGAGATCACAGTGTTAGCCAGCCAAATTTGATCAACAAATGCAGTTCCCCTGTGCCACAGCAATCTTAGATGAAGATGTTATTATGTGGAACTGAGCAAAGTGATAAAGACACTACAGAAAAGGATAACTCCAGGTGGAACCTACAGACTGTCTGTCTCAGCATCTTAAAGGCATGCTGTACCTTTTCAGAGAGAAAACAGTACTTGTGTTCTAAGAAAAACTGCACAGGCAGTTCCTTTTGTATGGTTTGCATCAGATTACTTAAGTTAACAGTTTTAATATGTTACCTTTGCTGAACTTAACACTACGGGCTATATAGTAGAAATGCAAATACAATCTAACTGCTTGCATTTCTCTACATGTATATAAATCAAAGACAACAATTCTGGCAGGAAGATTTCTAAACAGTGATTTTCAAAAATGCATTCATAAAAATATATACATATATCCAAGTTTGCAAACTGCAGAGAATGTGTAATCACTGATCAAGAAAAATAAATACAATGTAGACACTACTGCAGTTAAGGCCATTTTAATTAACTGCATTAGGCTGAGTACCCACAGTGGCGTAAAACATTTTCAAATATATTTTAAGAATAAACCTTGAATAGCTGGCTTCTTTTCTGCTGCCCTACAGATATTTTACATTATTCAATCCAAAATACCATCTTTCTGATTCTAACTTTCTTTTGCATTTAAATGTTTAATAAGGGCCTTTGGCTATCTATGGGCACAATTATTAGATATCCGCAGAGAGAAATTGAAAAATTAATCATACTTTCCATTTTGTACTTCTGTAATACATAGGAAATCTAGTCTAAATGCTGCATTCTAGCTTCTTTTCAATCTTTAACTTGAACCTGGTAAGAGACTATTTAAGAAGCTTTTAAAAAGGCCACAAATATTAATAGATTAAAACACGTTTTGCCATTTCTCATATGTACGTTAGAATTATTGTTACTATTTTGTTGTTAGTGGTGGCAAATATAAACATTTTATTAATAGTAAACAATTAATGCATCCCATCTGTTCCTAATTTCAAAAGATATGTATACAGTACATATATAAATAACAATATTAATAATAAAGCAAATATAATATAGCAAAGTTCTTCAGCTCAATGGCTAACCTTTCATTTAAGTTGATTTATATCACCAACATTCTTTTCTCACATTTATGAAGAAAAAAAAACATTTTGATGGATGGATTAAAACACGTCTATATGATAACCTAGATGAACTTGCCTATTTACCCAATACCACGCACACCACTTTTACCAGCGCAATATCCACAAAACACTAAATAAGACTGCAAAAAGGTAACAATTAATCAAATTACCTCTCTATATAGTTGAGGTAATGCACTGGATTTCAATAGCTGCATTGCGCTGTTTCACTAGTCAGTTTACAAAGCCTCCATCACAGCAAATTCTAAACAGATATTCTCTAACACAATTCTTATGTTTTGCCTAACAGTAAATGGCCATTTCTGCCCCAGCATCATCTAAACAACTCTTTTAACATTTGCCCAGAAGCAGTTCTTTGTCCGGTCCCTGTCTTCTAACGCATGTCATCCAAGTCTAATCAAGCATAAAATGGTCATAAATATTTCTTTCTGGTAGATTTCACATTCACATTTCATGCAGGGACATGATATTTTTTTACTACCTCCAGGGAGTACCTAATGCAAAAACCAGTTACTTATATTCAAGGCTCATGTTCCTTTTGTAAAATGCAGAACATATTCTCAGCTCCAAGTAAGAGAAAAAGGCACAAGGGGCTGTCTCATTTTCTGTGCCATTTGCTGGCGTGCTTTCATACAGACCCCATTACATCATGTCAAATACTGTAAACAACCAAATAACAAAATAGCCGCCCAATTCAGAAAGAAGGAAGGCATTCTTTTATAAAAATGAATAGGCGCTTACCAGCAGTTAGAAAAAGGGATTTTGTATCTTCTGAAATATTATCTATACACATAGATATCCCTAGAAAGCGGATAAGGATTTAAATCACAAAAGTAATAGATCAGTAGTTACAAGGCCCATTACTGATTGGAAAGTGAGAGACTGTCATTAATTTTATATATAACAAAAATCATCTGAGCATAGGGAACACATACAACCATATACTGTAAGAGCAGAAAAGCAGGACATACAGCTATTGGATACCTAAACTTCTTACCCCCAAATTGTTTTTTCAAGAAGGAATACACCATTCATGAAAATGGAAGGAATCAGTATTTATTACAGTCAGTTTAACCACTGTTTAAGCAACAGCACTGCATTTATGCCCATGTGAATGTAGATTAAAAGAAAAACAGCAAAGGCTTAGGCCACTGGTCTTTTGCTTACTGTTAGGCTTCCTGGAAAATCATTTTCATGTCTTTTTCTCTCTCCTGTATTTGACAAACAGTAACTGAAGGAAAAAAAACTTTTCTACAACTGAATGTTTCATTTATATAGTTTATTTAGTTTACTTTGGTTAAAGCATCCCTTCAATTTCTGCTACTATAGATAGTGAACCAGAACACCATTCTCAGATTACCACACATAATCACACTCTGTCAGCAAAGTTCTGAATCTGCTTTTGAAAAAAAAATTAAATAAACTTCACCAGTCTTATGAGTCAGAACTCCTCTTTTACCCATTCTTCCACATCAGGTCTATGATTATTGACATAATCAAGAAACAAAAAGCTTTTTGGCAAGCAAGAATAATAAGTGGTGACAAATAAAAGTAAACTGATCCAATTACAGATCTGTTGCGCTTTTGTCATTTAAAAAAGGTAGCTAGTAATGCATGTTCATAAATTATGCAGTAGGACAGCCAGCCAGTCAAACCAAGTATCCTTCACACTGAATAGTGATTTTATCAAAGCTTATAACAGATGCTGCTCAATGTTTTCTCAGCATCCATCCAACACAACAAATTCACAAGTCTGTGAACACAATCATGACAAAATAAAGTGGAATATACTTTGTATAGAGTTTGAAAACTGTTTTTTTTTAACCTAACCTACTGTACGATTGAAGGGGTTTGGCCTAAACGTTTTCCCTGTTGGTTTGTTGTTGGGAAGACACGGCAAGATAGGAAAAGCAAAAAAAAATTCATAGGTTCCATTCAACAGCCTTCTACACCATAGTATGCTGCCAGACAGCAAGTGCTTTTTAGTACCATTTTAAAATGTTAAAGCAAAATTCACAAGGCAGCTTTTTTTTTACTCTATTCCTGAGGGAACAATATCTGAAGACAGCGTGCTAACAAATGCTTTGCAGTAAACAGGCATTTTTCCTTGTGCTGTTAGTACCTTTGAGTGTCTGCTCCCAGCCCTGTCGTCCGTACTGCCTTTCTACTTTGAAGTTAAAGTACTGAATGAGCGTTGACATCTATTATCCAGAGTGTGCATGTAGATTATAAATAAGAAATAAAAGCCACTTTCAGTACACTACTTTTGCATTAGCAACCTTTTCTTTCCTATTCTTTACAGAACTATCTTATCATCAATACCTTGAAACATGGCTTCTGGTGTTCCCTACAGATCCTTAAATCTGAGAAATGCATGCTGCAACAAGAAATAGAGGTTTATTGAAACAAATAAGTGTTTTAATGGAAAGAAGGCCCCAGTTTCAATTTCAATAGATCATTTAACCCTTATCTGCCAAATTCCTCTGGGCCCATTATATGTTAATTGGATCTACACTGTACTTGCATTGGGGGTGTTAACAAGCACAGCCTATGAATATTAATTACCCTGAAGTTTTATGTGTAGGAAATACTTTTCTGATACATATTAATTTTATAAAGTTTTTAAAGTAGAGCTCTCATTAAAAATGTATAAGCCTTGTGCTTGAACATTTTCCCAAGAGAAATTTTGTGCATCTTTAACTTTATCTCTTTTAAATTGGGTCAAATTGGCCAATCTTAAAATAATAGCTACTCATAAGGGCCTTTATTATTTAACTATAGACAAACATGACAATCCAGGGGAAGATTCTACAATAAATTTGAAAAAAAAACTTCAGTTGTCAAGAAATTCTTACTTTGTACAATATTAAAGTTATTATCTAAAAATTAGAAGAGCAAAGCATTTTATGTTCCTCTGCGGCTCTGTTCAGGTCACACTTTAGTTCATCCCCCTTATTCTCGTCTCCAAAAAGCAACACAGGAAATTAGATTATTAGGTGTTTGATACATGTGCAAACACTACAGTTTCTGAAATATAGTACGCAACGTCTTTACATAAAGACACTACAGTAAATAAAAGTGTTATTTGAAAAGGGAAGACTGGGTTTTTTTCTTTTAAAAATATCAGAAATATATTAGACAAAATATTTGTGAATGCAAAGATATCTCAAGTATCCTATATAATACTGAAATAACAGAGTCATTTCACAGACCTGTCACTCAAAGCCAGCTGTTCCAGACACCTGGTGAAAGTTTATAGTTTCCCTGTTCTGTATGTATTCACATTGTAATCAAAGAAGGCTCTGACCAGCACAGTAGAATGTCTTCCTGATCGCTCCCCACAATACCTAATGATACCAGCATCACAGCAGGAAACCCACAAAGAAACATTTAAGAAACTAGACATACCGAGACCCGTATTAATGTAATTTGGGGAATCAACAGTCCCATATGTTAGACATGTAAATAAGGGAAGCTCAAAAAAGAGACATTTCATTTTCCCCGTGTTCTCAGACATAGGCCTTTTCCACTTGTCAGCTTTACAGTGACCATTAAACCTTAACCTCCATTATCAACAATGTTTCTTCTTTCATCTCCTGGAGGTAAGATACAGTACCAAACCTCTTATCTTCACACTAAACTTTGAAATCTTGTGCATGCATGGGATGTTACAGGGTCACCACATTACCTCATTGTCAAAGAACTCCTCAAATCCTTTACCCATATAAATAGGGAAAGCTTAAAACCATAAACAGGATGTAAAGCAAGAAAACATTAAACTATTCCATACTCTTGGGACCTGTCCTACCTGGTTTCTTAAAGAATTCCTTCCACACCAGATGACAGTGTGAAGACAAAAATATAGTTTTAAATGGCATGGCTTATCTGTCTGCATCTGAAATTTAATACCAAGGGCTGAGAAAAGTTTTCAGGCACACTGGCTTTCCAAACTTATACTTTCCACAGCCCGCTTTATATTAAAGAAGCAGAGAAGAGGGGACAACAGTTACCAAATGACTGCTGGCAAATTAAAGTATTGAAGAGCAATGATCACTGAGGTATTGCAAAAGCAATGTTCAATTGCAGTAGAATGGGCTTGACACAATGATAATCAAATACCTTTCCTCCTAAAGTTTCAATGACAAGTTGAGGAAAAGTCACCAATTATTATTTTTCCCTCATGCAAGCATAGTACTTTTACAATTTCATCTCCATCTGCATAATTATTAATCAGGTCACACATCAATTGCTAGAACCACCAAAGAAATTCAACCTGCAATAAAACTGTCATCTGTCCCAGTATAAAGACAGATGTTGTAAGTTGTGTGATAACATAATTAATCTGTTCTGTGAGGGATTCCATAAAATTATTTAAATTGGAAAAGAACTATCATTTTACCAATAAAACAATTTAGGGCAATATGTAGCATCATAACACTGATCTTAGCTTTTTCCTATGACTTCAATAAGCTGAAGTTTCAGGTTTCTTTAACAGAATTTGACAGTGTTGAACCACAGGAGTACCTGTTTGTACGATGTGTACTACAATTACTGTGAACATGTCACAGTGTAAATATTTTAAAGATAAAATGGTATTTGAAAAGGGAAATGCATGTTCAGAAGATCACAGGTTGCATTTCTGCTGCTTTCCACGAAGATAGTATACAAAGCTGTAATCAGCCTGTTTACAAGATTATATTATTATACAAAGGCACCACAAACTGCAACAAATCTTATTTAAAAATAGATATGTAAAACATAAGCAGAAAACCTTTATGTCTGGGATTATGTGCTAGATGAAAACCCAAAACAAATATATCTGCTTATATACTAAGACAAAACAATTCCTTTGCCAGACTGAAAAGAAGGAAAATAAATTGTGTATGAGAGCTGTAAAATCCCTAAACTAAAAGGTTACTGCATTATGCTATAGAATGATTTGATAGACACCATAACAAGCAAAGCATGGACCCAGCTTCTTCTTGTAAAGAGGGTAAAAAGCTAACTGTAGACAGCACGCTACAATACACGGGATGAGCTTGATGAGTCTATAGTCTCATGAGTCCTGAACTATTCAAAGAGTGCAGGCAAAGGTTCCAGTGGAAAATAAAAGGACATCTGAACAACAGAGAGCTCAACTACGTTGTGCAGTTCCCACTTTATCTCTTGGAAACTTTTCTAGATTGAAGGGAGATGTAAATTACTACTGACTGAAGTGGGTGGGAGAACATTGGATGTAGCTTCACATTTCAGCATTGAAGTACACCGCAAAGTCAACACGAATCTGCCTCACAATTATGGACTGCACAACACAGTCACCTGACGTAAACCTGACTAGAACATTTGTGGAGAAGGAAAATGACTAATTAAAATGGTCTTAAAAGTTGGATATATTACACAGCGATAATCAACATAATACCATGAAAAAATGTAATAAAACTAGGACACTGGACATAAGATTGTGGAATTACTTTTGCTTTTCAGCTTGTTTTTTATCATTCTGAAAGTAATCTAGTGTTGAATTTTACTACACTACAGATTTCTTATTTTGCAGGGTATTGCCAGGTGGTATTTCTGAAAATATGTACGTGATTATTATTTTTGTTTAGAACTGCTGTTTAATCTCTCTCACAGCTCCTGATTTGAGTCAGACAGTTACTACTGAATCTAGTGCACCACTGCAGATTAGTGCCATATTTTCTTGGATCTATATTCACCCCATTTTCTTTTGCTATGTAATCTTGGAATGCAAACACCACAGTTACTGCTGTCGTGTGGAGAAAGACCATGGTGTCCTTGACTATCAATGCTGTCCCACACATAGATTGCCTACAACAGGGGTCCAAGCTCCACTGGATAAGTAAGGCTGGTACTGGTACCACCCATTCAGACTAGGCAGCATTTAGCCACTTGGATCTCTGGGATGCATAGACAACAATGCAATGGCTGGATTTATCCTGAAACACCACCTTAATTCATTCTGCCAGCATGAAGGCTTTTTTTTTTAGGAACCACTCGGGAGCTAACATTCTGCTGAAAATATGTAGCAGAAAAATAGGTTTGTTTGAAGATCTGCAGGTGACTGCAACTGTTATCTACTGCTGTAATGAACAGGAGACACCAAGACTGAACCGGCACCGTGAAAAAAAAAGGTTAGAGCTCAGTGTGTGCATCTTAAACTCGAGTTATTTGATATCTGCTCCCTAAAAGCTGGGAAGAGTATTTGTTTTGCTAGAGACACTTACTAAAACTGTGAACAATTTCAGAAGAAGTTCAGAATACTCGATGTAGTTTCAAATACTCACTACCTCTGTTAAATTTCGAGAACACTTCTGAGCTTTAGCAGAAAAGGGTAAGGAGAGTTTGGCACAACTATAAAGCCTGTAATTACTAAAAGAAAGAATAACCTTGTATTCATTTTTATCATGCAATCTCCTATTGCTGCCAAAAGTACAATGCACTCTAACAGCCATGCTATAGGTCTGCATTATACAAACCTTCAGACTGTGCTTGCTCAGCGCTATTTGTCAATAAATGCAAGCAGTTGCACAACTGTGACTTTTTTTAACATACAAGAATACTAATGTGTACATAACCACTCAAAACTCTTTCAATTTTATCTCTCAATTTCCAAGAATTTTAGAATATGTAAAAAGACCAGACCATTAAATAAATAATGAAAATATCAGAGTAATAGTAATTCTCAATGTATAAAAAATGTATGAAAAAGAAAGCATTTAAAATTGTAGAGAGCAGCTTTTATTTATAGATTTGCATGTAGAAATTCTTTAATTAATGTGTGATTTACACAACCTGTCATACAGGAGCATTGTACTACTACCAATGATGTGTTCTAAAGAAAATGAACACTGTTACTTTCTAATTTAACACATATTGTTAAATTGTTAACACACCAACAGAATGATCATCTGATAAAATTTAACTGTCCATCGTAAGAAAAATGTGAGGAAGTGAAAGTACTCATATATATTAAATATTAATTCAATGCTTCCCATGTGTGACAGTGCAATCAACACTCAGTTTTCTTTAGAAGAAGCATTTCTTACATGTCTGTCAATAAAAGCACACAAAAACACAGAATAAAGTTCACTGCCTTTACAGCCCATACAACACCACAAATTATCCTAAAAATTACATTTCAAACTGAAGTGAAAGTGATGAAAGTTTTTCCTGAAAAATGTTCCTGAAAAATAAGAAATGTTTCCCCGTTTAATATTGTGATCTCAAGATTTTTTTTTAAAGGTTGCTATCAATAAGGCCATCTTTTTTCAATGTTTGTTTTCTGTTTTGGTCACTGTTACCCCCTGTTGCAAAATCAACAACAACAAAACACGAACACCAAAAACCTCAAATCTCTAGCGATTGCAGAAATGTACCTTTCTTTCTTTATCGCAGTTAGAATCTTCAGTTCCTCATTAAAAGTACTTGCTAGAAACCACAACTTCAGTTCCATAAGTGACAAAACAATGCAGACACTGAAAATGGAGACCCTTCACAACAAAAGGGGGCATCGTTCATTTAAAAAGAAGGTACAGACGACTTCTTCCTCTTTCAGGAAAACTGTTTTACATACCGTGGCTCTCCCCTATACTGCAATAGGAACTCAAGGTTTCAAATGAGAGCACAGCACGTAAAAAGTTTATTTGATTTTCTGCTCTGCAATGATTTGCTTTTATCTGAAAACTTGGCAAGGCTTCCTTTATGTCTGTGGAGCTGAAATAAATATGTGTGCCGTTTACCACATTCAATTTGTTCCCAGTAACAGACATCGTTTTAGTTCCAATCGGTAGTCTATCCACAAGAGCATGCCAGCTTATTTATGTTAAGATGTGCAAGTGAATTGGGAAATTCCAGTCAGAGCGCACCCTGCACACATCAAACAGGAGACTCTGGCCAAAAGTTTACCACAAGTCTTCGTCTAAGCAAGCGAGAGAAGTTTGCACAAAGAAAGGGTTAGTAACAGCAACCGTAGATTGTTGCAATTTTCTAATACCCCACATCAACAAGTGCAACATTTCAACAATATTTTCCAGGAACCTGCAATGCATCATTTCTCTAAAGTTCTATGATCTTTAAACTCACAAAAGCTACAAATATGCAGAAGTTCAACAGAAGCCCAGCAAAAACACTACCCTTTCATAGCTGTTTTTTAAATGTGTGGGAAGGCTAAGAGGGGCAGAGCAGATGTGCTACATACAGAAACATGATGTGAGCACAGTAAAATTGCAGTTCATTGCCTTCACTGCGGTACCAATTACTTTTCAGTTCCCTGTGAAAGGGTCAAACAGGTGCCTGATATAAAATCTATATGTAACTCTTACAATTGCAAAAGGGAAAATGTTTCTCTTTTCTTAACTTAATTACGTTCTAATAAGACCTATGGTCGACTTACCACACTTCTAACTACTCTAGAAGATAGATTCTCCTGTCAAAATCAAGATGATCAAACAGATTACAATTATTTTTATTCACTATCTTTATTAATGAGGTCTGTCTTTCATAGTTAAATTCTCTAATAAGAATGGATGATATGTCACTCAATAGGTATGTTGTTTTTATGGACTCAAGTTAGTTTCAAATAAGATCACTTTTACTTCAGCTTGTTTTTTTCTGGGTATTTGATGAGAAATTGTTTTTTTTTAACAAAACAGGCCTCAAACTGCACCATCTTTACCAAATGGAGGCATTTGAAAGCAGGTGCTATTAAAATAAAATTAAAATACTGAATTACATTTCATTGGAATTAATAAACCTCAGATTAATTAAAATCAACTAGACCAATTTTCTTTTGTCATTTGAAAGTACCCAATAATTCTAATATCACTAACACACACTAAACAGTGGATCATGCTACATCTATTCCACTTGCTGTAAGGCAAAGTAAGAGTCACAATTAAAGCCATTTCATTTCACAAGAAAAGAAAAGTGACGTTATTACATTAATGATCAAAGTCTTTACAATCCATGTGAAAATTAAGGGCTTATGAAGCATAAATTATTATCCAAAGACAAGTCAGAGGAAAGTATTGCTTGTAAAATTAAAGAAAACAATCTAAAAGAAAAATGTTGTTCGAAATGGCAGCTATGATGACTCTAGAAAGCACAACACAAATGTCAGGGACTCACAGAATCAGCCTACAGTGTCTGAGTAATTGTTTGGATTTGAATTGACCCTGTGTACTGTCACAAGATGTTATTTGCCTTTAACAGTGTGCAATCGTAAATTCTTAAATTATAGAATCTATATATTTACAACTAGCATAATTAATATTAGTACCAAATGGTACCAGAACAGCCTGATCTGGCTGAATTGATTTTCTTAAAAAACAGACAGGTACCCTCCTGATATTTGTGCTGTTTGTTTTTAGGTGTTATAGGTGACTACATCTTTCTAGTTAAAGGTATCAAAAGAGAAAACACTGAGGTATCTACTTTACACAGGTTTTCCATTGTTTAGAAGACTCTTTATGCACTGTGAAAGTTTAAAAACAGGATGTGAAGCATTTTAACAAATAATAAGTTATTCCAGTTAATGAACAACAGGGGCTTCAAATAAATGCTGTACTACTGCTAGACAAACAGCAGCAAAAACTTAATGAAGAATGCTACAGAGAAGGTGCAATAACCAGAGATTAGGGATTATTATTTTCATAACCTTAGCTTATCATTCACACAGATGCATGAAAAAGAAATTATCTTTGAGAAATTGATAATCAGGATTCACATTCAGTCTAGTTTTGTTCCATACATTAAAAAGAGCTTTAGGGTGGCATTGCTGAGTGTTAAGTAAAAAAATCAATTTTAATAATATTTCTTTTCAAAAAAGAGTTTCTTGTAGTCAGCCCTGGTGTAAGTAAAGAAAAAGCTTTTGGTGTCAAGTGCACATCTAACATATTTCAGTGTTCTCATTCTATTCTTCTGTCCCACATTAATCAAAGCTGTAACCCCTGTTGTCTTTGCACAGCAAATCAGAATGTGCCCCTGGCAAGGAATGAAGGAAAAGTCAACAGGAATTAAGTTTCAGTGCAACTGTTTACTCAACTGTGGCCTGCAGTTATTGAAATTTTATCCATGGTTTTGTGTGACTGCTGCAGTAATGAATTCAGTATGGCTGTGATTTTCTCACTGACGACATGCTCATTTCAAGTAAAAACCTGCACTTTGGGACTGACTGAGGCAACTGGATTCTGCAGCAATTGAAACAACAGATTTCTGAAAGTGCTTCAAGTATGCCAGCTCTCAAGTGTAAGTGTTGGGTGGAGCTTCCTGCTATTGGAAGTTGCTTAGCCTGAGGGGGAAAAGCAGGGTACCTGGAACACTGTGCAGTTCTAGCGATATATACACACACCTACATTTTAGCAGAACTGCTGCTGTTTGTTGAAGTTACAGAATTATTTATCTGTAATCTTTACACACAAAAAACATCTACTATATAAAAGGTACTTTTCCAGTATCAGGCCTTGTTACCAAACAACACAACCTGAGCCCAAGGGTACACACTGACTGCAGAAATTCTAAAAGCCACAACAATTTAAATAAATCAACAGCACAATATTAATTAATTTCCTTATATATATAGTCTTATATTGGATGTACAAGAACTGGAGGAATTTAAATGCAAGGTTAGGGTTATTTCATTCACTGCTAAACTAATTCATGCCGCTTAATGCAGTGTGAACATTAGAGGAAGTCTCCTGTCTACTGAATAAATCAGCACACAACACCCCACTACACAATAGTCTAGTACAGCAGGATAAATAATACAGCACAATTAAACTTAAGGTCCAGACTTAAGTCTCTGAAAACCTCTTATTTGATTGCCTGGAGTTGATCTAAGGTTTATTTCAGACTGCGTGGAGCTGTTCCAATTCAATTGCTCAGACTGACATGAACAATAGTTGCCTTTAATTGCATTATTAATTTAAACTCACAATCGAAACACACTTTTTCTTATAAGTGTGAGTACGTTATTTGTTTGATTTTAAACCCAAAGTAATCACCCTGACTTGTACTGTTCCAGTAGTTTAAAAAGGATTATGGGCACTGCTTGTAACAATACAGGGAATACAAATGATAAATAATTATGGGTTTAACAGTAGAAAATTCTCCTGACAACATGCTCAAACAATAAATTGCACAGTACAGCCTAGAGATATGCCTCGGATAACATAAGACATCGTGATCTTTTCAATGCTGCTTACTTAAATATGCTGTCACTTGGTGTGCACAACCCTGTCACCCTCATAACTAGGGTGTCTGTTTTCTTCAAGTAGGAAAATGTGAAAATGTTTTGGACTTCTCTAATAATAAGGCTGCTGTAATTCACTCAGATTCTTTGGCTAGACATATGAGATTACAACATCAGTTTGTGTACAAGCCATATTTTTCAGCAGATAAGAAAAATCCTCTCATCTCACTGAATAACACATCATCCAGGCTGTCTAGATTTCCTACAGCACCTAGCCATTTAAAATGTGCCGGACTACTCCAAATAAATAATTGAATAAATAACCACATATGGTACAGTAAACACGCTTATTCTGGATCAGCCACACATGCAAATACTAACTTCTAGGCTAATCCTAATGCACACAGCAAATACTGTAAGATTTCTAAATGTATATTATTCACAAGGATTATTATACCACATGATTAAGAAAATTAAAAAAAAAGTGTATTCATATTTTTTTCTTCAAGGAACAATCTTTGTAAAGGCTTGTTTTATGTTTACATTATTTCTAACAAAATGGATGTGGAGCTGGAAGTTCAGACGAGCTCATCACTCAAAATAAATGCCAACCAAGAAAAAACAATTATTAACAAAAAATAAAAAAAAGTACCATCGGACCAAATGTAAAAGACCTGTTAGATGACAGCAAATTTCATTTCTATTTTCCTATTAGGCAAAGAGCCTGGAAAGTACAGTTTCTTCCAAAATAAT